>NC_063045.1:19240419-19540419 GCF_018812025.1 Megalobrama amblycephala | reverse complement strand
CAGTTCACGTTGTAAACACAGTTCAGCGCTCCCGGGTTCTATGTGGGAACGCTGGCTCAGTATTGGCCGTCTCCTGCATCAGCATCATACGCATGCGTCATTGTGCTCATGTGAACAGTGTCTGAGATTGACACAGAAAAAATTAAGGTTGAACCACTGTAGTCATGTGGACTATTTTAACAATGCCTATACTACCTTTCTGGGCCTTGAAAGTAATTAAATCCCTGTTTATGGAGGAGTCAGATAGCTCTTGGAATTCATCAAAAATATCTTTTGTATAATTTGTGTTCTGAAGATGAACGAAAGTCTCATGGGTTTGGAATAAAATGAGGGTGAGTGATTAGTGACATACATTTAATTTTGGGGTGAACTAACCCTTTAACATGGGTCTACGGCTCTCTTGAATACTACTGACATTCAGCGGTCTCCGGTCACCTGCTTCTAGTTATTTTAGCTGATAGCTGTAGAAAAACCGTCCGTTATGATGCTTGATATTGCAAACTATTATTTATCGTATTATTTTAATTTATTATTGTAATCAAACACACTGGTTGTAGTGCAAATTATTTTACCATTTATAACATTTTGTTATTCTTCTACTTATTTGTGAATCGGAAGTGCCCACGCAATCACAGAAAATATGCTTACTGTATGTGTTGCTACATAAGGTGAATGATTGTTTTGTAGGCCACATAATGGACTATTTTTAGTGGAAGCTTTAGGATTATAAAATCATTTTAACTAAAATTAATATACATGAAGTTTACATTTGTCGAGTAGTGTAATAAGTGAAACAATGTAGTCAGGCTTGTGATTGGCTGACTGTATATTATCCCTTACATATTCTTAAATGGCACATACAATTAACATTGTTAAAATGCAAAACTGGTCTGAAATAAAACTTAAAATAAAAAGAAAAGAAAATTGTCTTCCTCACAAAGTGACAACTGCTCTTGGTTATAATTAAAGAGGAATTTTTAATCACTTTGTTCCATATTATTTGCAGGCTTTACAAGAAAATGTTGGATTATCAGCTCTGCTTCATTATCACTTTTCGTAACACTGAATTGAAATGTTTTCATCTTTAACTCTAAGCCTTCTGTGATGTGCCGTGAAAAAAACTCACTAATAAGATGTTGCAGTGCTCAACTGCCCTATCAAGAGTTAACTAGCCTACCTCTTGCTTTCTTTATTAAAAAGATTTCACTCTTACCGACTATTGATTTCTGGCAAGGTGGAAGAGGATAATGATATCTGCTTGTGGAGGTGTGAACAAGAAATTTATATTTGGAGCCATTTGTTGGGTTTTTTCAGGTTTAAAGTGCAGCTGTGCCAAAAGGGCACTTTGAGGAGACAGCGAATACCCCATATGGCATTTCCTCAGCATCTGGGTGACAAATAATGAGTGGCAGGGGACATGGAGGCAAAAATAATGACTGTAAATGTCACCACTGAAAGCTCAGACACTGGATTTAAAGGAATAGTTCATCTAGACATGAAAATTCAGTCATCATTTACTTCACCCTCATGTCGTTTTAAATCCATATCCCAGCTAACAAAAATATATTCTAAAGAAGAGTCCACATCACAGTTATAACAATAACGGCACTGAGAAACGATGTTGTTGGAATCACTTTCAGAATGTTTTTTTCCAGCTGATGAACAATAAAAACAATGACAGCCAATCAGAATCCATCCTGCTTTTTAGAGCTCGAGCATTTAAAGAGACAGATGACAAAACTGCGACAAACTGATATCTTTACAATTATCATTCTTGTTGTAAATGGGCCTTAAGAATGTTTTGCTAACATTCCCATTAGCCTAAGTTATGAAAACATTATTTCTGAATGTTCCCTGAATGTTCAAAACGTCCTTTTTTTTTTTTTTTAAACTTTTTTTTCCGTTGGTTGTATGAATGTTAAGGGAACATTCCATTTTATAATTTTACAAACAGTATAGAAAAGTTAATGTTAATGTCTTTTTAATGTTCCGAAGCAAGCAGTAACATTTAAAATTTCTGAAAAAAATGTTCCATGAATGATGTACAAATAAAGTTTTTATTTAAAGACCACTTTGAAACAAAAAAATTCTATTAATCTTACTAGAAGAACATTTGTTCATAACTTTGAGAGAACCTTAGTGGAATGTTCATATTGTTCTTTTTCATAAAATAAGTGACAATATGTGACTAACATAACATTTTCATGTGTAGGTTAACTATTCCTTTAATCATCTTCTTTTCCAAGCAACGCATTCAGAAATATGAAATTTGCTGCTTATTGTGAAGGAAACTGAGGGTGTAAAAGTAAAGACAGGTGTGTTATTGTAACACATATACTTTCCTTGTATCCAATTTCATGGTTGGATTCCCAGACTAGATATTGTCCACTGCTATTCTTCTAGTGTTCATGACTATCTGACTGACAGCTTCGAAGATATGTCTGCTGAAAGAGAAGTGTTGCATTTCCGTCGGCCGAGCACAGATACAGTCTGCTACTGACATTCTCCCTCTCTCTCTGTCTTTCTCTCTTTCCTTTTTCTCCCCAAGCCCTTTTAATCCATAGGGGTCTTGGTTTAGGTTACCTGCATTACAGGTGTGATAGTGGAATTATCTTCTCTTTCATCACGGCAAGGGTGGAATGACATGCTGTGCCAGAACACATTGTCACCTCTCAGTCATTCTAACCCATAATAACGCCGCTATCTTTTTAGCATTACATTGCAAAATCTGACATTTTACTACTGGAGGGGATGCACAAAAGAGTTTGTGTTGTGTTTGTGTTGATTTTTACACACGAAACTCTCTTTAAAACACAGTTTTCGCACTTGTTTATTTAATTTGTCCACAGCAAACAACAGTGGACATACATACAGTGTCCCAAAGGAATTCTGTCATTCCTTCTGACAAACATTTTTGTCATTCCTTCCAAAACATTTTTGGGGAAACCTGCCAAGCATTTTGTGTATTGTTTATATACACACAATTAAATAATATTGTTATTCTTAGATAAATAGGAAAAATGTATTTTTTATAGGGTTAATAAAGTCCTTCTGAAGCAAAGCGATGTGTTTGTGTAAAAAAAATCCATATTGTGGTACCGTGATAGGTTGCCACCTGTGCAATAAGTCCATTCGTGAAATTTCCTCAATACTAAATATTCCACGGTCAACTGTTAGTGGTATCATAACAAACTGGAAGCAAGTGGGAACAACAGCAACTCAGCCACAAAGTGGTGGGCCACGTAAAATCACAGAGCGGGGTCAACGCATGCTGAGGCTCACAGTGCGCAGAAGTTTCTGCAGAGTCAATAGCTACAGACCTCCAAACTTCATGTGGCAAGAACAGTGCATAGAGAGCTTCATGGAATGTGTTTCCATGGCTGAGCAGCTGCATCCAAGCCTTACATCACCAAGTGCAATGCAAACCGTTGGATGCAGTGGTGTAAAGCACGCCGCCACTGGACTCAGTGGAGACGTGTTCTCTGGAGTGACGAATCACACTTCTCTGTCTGGAAATCCGATGGACAAATCTGGGTTTGGCGGTTGTCAGGACAACGGTACTTGCCTGACTGTATTGGGCCAAGTGTAAATTTTGGTGGAGGGGGATTATGGTGTGGGGTTGTTTTTCAGGGGTTGGGCTTTGCCCCTTAGTTCCAGTGAAAGGAACTCTTAATGCTTCAGCATACCAAAACATTTTGGACAACTTCATGCTCCCAAATTTGTGGGAACAGTTTGGGGATGGTCCCTTCCTGTTCCAACATGACTGCGCACCAGTGCACAAAGCAAGGTCCATAAAGACATGGATGAGCGAGTTTGGTGTGGAGGAACTTGACTGGCCTGACCTCCTGACCTCAACCCAATAGAACACCTTTGGGATGAATTAGAGCGGAGACTGTGAGCCAGGCCTTCTCGTCAACATCACTGCCTGACCTCACAAATGCGCTTCTAGAAGAATGGTCAAAAATTCCCATAAACACACTCCTAAACCTTGTGGAAAGCCTTCCCAGAAGAGTTGAAGTTGTTATAGCGGCAAAAGGAGGGTCAACTCCATATTAAACCTTACAGATTTAAGAATGGGATGTCATTAAAGTTCATGTGCATGTAAAGGCAGGCGTCCCAAAACTTTTGGCAATATAGTGTATCTAGCCTCCACCAGACCGCATTCCGTTTTCAACGTACAAAGAAAGTGTAAAACTCCTGAAGTTCAAAAAGCTTACGCCACCTCCTACGTCTTCCCTATTCAACTTACGGAAAAAAATTAACTGATGTGACGACAGTTCCATTTTTTCGTAACTTGAATATGGAAGGCGGTCAGGCAAAAGATATCTAAAAATATCCATATTTAACAAGTTATGAAGTAAAATATCTATTTGACATCATAACTGGTTAAATGAGGATCATTTTTTTTAAACAAACACATCACTTTGCTTCAGAAGGCCTTTATTAACCCCCTGGAGCTGTGTGCAATATGTTTATGATGAATGGATGTGGATGGAAGCACTTTCTTCAGCTCATACTCGTTGATCCTCGCTCACTGCCATTACAAAGCTCGGATGTATCAGGATATTTATTAATATTTCTCCGATTGTGTTCATCAGAAAGAAGAAAGTCATATGATGGCTTGAGGGTGAGTAAAGCTTGGGGTAATTTTCATTTGAACTAAGTAAACTAATCCTTTAAGTGTGATATTTACCTCAGGTGTCTCCTTTTGAAAAAAACTTTAATTGTGGCAAAATTTAATACGGTGAGTTTAAATTGCTTTCACATTCAGTGCAGTAACAAAACACGTAATTCATCCGGATATGTGTGACCTTGCTACAACAGAAACAGGAAGATGACTTGATCGTATTTCTGATCATCTGATCATTTGTTTATTTATTTGAGGGTCAGAATAAAATATGGAATAAGGATATTTGGCATATTTCAAGAGTCAACCAATCAAATCAGTATCAGAGCTCATACCATAGAACAAATAATCTTTAGGAGGATTGTAGCGAGTAGCAAAGTAGACCATGAGAAACACTGCCACAAGAACAGCCACCCCGATTTCCAGAATTACCACTGGCCTGCAAATACACAACATTACAAACATGAGTTAACATAAAATCTATTGACCTTTCTGAGACTGAGAATCTCTGTAAATAGTCAAATAAAATGTGGCAGCGGTCAGATTTCTGCCTGTCAATTATTTTGCTAATTTCACGGCAAACAGTTTGTATATGTACAGGGGAAGCTGAGAGTACTTCAGCTTGGAGTGGGAAATTGACACAAATTTCACGATTCGAGCTTGCGCTTAGATTTTGATGTCGATTCAATATCTATTCATTTGGATACAGCCTACGATATATTACATGTTAATTTTTCTCAAGGAAAAAAAATCTAATGTTGTAAATTACACAGGGAACCCTGTCAGCTGGTACATTATTATTGAAAGTGAATTAATAACTGATTTGTAGGGCTATAGGCTACAATTATATATAGGCCTATAAGGCCGTTTTTATAATAATAATGTTATGATAGCCTAATAAATGTTAATGGTAGCCTATTAGCCTAATAGTGCATAATCCTTAACTTGCTAACTATACAGTTTATGGACAATAAATGGCTTTTCTAAGGTAAATGTAACGTTATCTGACACTGTTTACAATCTGTTTTATCCACGGGTGAAACACTGATTAAGCGATTACATGAGATATGATACATTTCAGTTAGGGCTGGGCGATATATCGCATGAGATTGTCACGCGCATTTCGTCAGTAAAGCCGGTTCCCTGATTACCGCTAAATCGCCATCACCTGCTTTCAAATGGAGCGGCATTTAATAGACAGAGCCGTAGTTCACTGACAAGCTACGCAATATCGCGTTCATTATCGAAGGCGATTCATCTGCGATAATGAACGCGATATTGTAGCTTGTAGCTAGCGCATGAAAATCGCATGCGATATATCGCCCAGCCCTAATTTCAGTAAGTTGTAGGCCTACTGGTTCTTTCAACATATCCTCTTATGTCAATTCCTGTTTGTTTTTATTGCAACTAGTAAAGAGGAAGAGGTGATCGGTTCACGTGTGCTATAACTTCGCTTGAACTGAGGCGCTACAGTGATCTGTCACGCCCAGGTCATGCCACATAAAGAGCGCCAAAACAGTATTTACGTTTGAATTTCGTAATAAAACATACAAATTTTGAAGGCTGAAACTTTGTTTCATATAGAAAGTAACCTGCACTGTCTTGTCTGTCAGCGCCGCATCCTCTTTTGTTCCGCGATGTTTATTATTATGTGAAAATGGACATGTGGCAATTGGCAGCCCTGGGTAAAGCTTTTCATCGCTGGAGGGGGCTGTGAGCTTGAACGATCTTGAAAACAGACATTTTTAACAAGTAGGCCTATTATTGTTACTATTATCATTGTAGTATTAATAAGTATTAAATATTTATTCAAGAATATACCTATTTATTCTTGAAGCACACCACCTTTGCATTCTTTAAAAAATTCATTTCTGATTCATTTTGCACAACGTCTTGTCCCCAATTACTATCCACTGTGTATTCGGCTATTCTCTTTCCTGTCTTCAGTAAGTGAGCAGAGATGAATGGTTTGGCAGCTAGGAGTGTAATTATTCCAACACCAGAGAACCAAATGAGATGGGAGAGCATGTGATAGCCATCCTGCCTTACTAAGACATAATTACTGTTGTATGAGCTATTCAGAGAACAAGTCTTAGGTCGACATGAGAGTCAAAACAGCCTTTAACAGATACTGTGCTTTTTGTTTATTGTAGGCTAAATAAATATATGACTCTATAGAAATGGCATACAGTGAAATACCACTGAATTTCCATGACCTTTACAGTTGTTTTGGGATAATTTGATTAGCCTATTGTTTAAACTATTCATAAAACTGTGAAAACAGTTCAGCTGGCTCAAAAGAATGATTTTTTTCAGCAAATTGGTATCACTAATTGGTGTTTACCGTTGACTTTCAGTATAGGAATAGCAGAAACTCCAAATGAAAACGAATTGTAATTTCAATTTCAGGCAGTCATATTTTAGTTTAAAATTTAAATGGGCTTCTTTTTGTGATGTTAAGACCAGCCTGGTGAGAGATGTGCACACAAATGTCTGCCAAACTTGGTGTATAATTTTCTTGTCCTGTACTGCTAATTATTGTTATTATTATAATAAAGCTATTGTTTTTTTTTTTAGCAAGTTCTGTCACACCAGTCTACTAATTATTCTTATAGTATAATCTATGTTCTCCATATACAAGATCTAAATATGATGTGCAGGTGGATTTCTGTAAAATAGGTCTATGGCATTTGGTAAAATGCAATTAATATGACCAAAGAGGTTATTCTTAAAATTATTAGCACTATGTGCTTTTCAAATGCCTCCTTTGATAAGAATTTAGTTTTTATGATTCTGTTAGCCTTGCAAAGAATTCAAGAATTTACAAGAATACTCACTCTTGAAATGCTGGAACATTGTTCATAGTGTAAAGGACACCAAGAGCCGTCAGGGAAAACAGAAAAACGCATATCTCCTGTGCCATGATGTCTGCTTTGAAATCTGTTACTGAATTCTAATCAGTTGTTCAGTCCAAGGGTCCACAGCTGAGGATCTAAAAGTCAGATATGTTAAGAATATTACATTAATTTCTATATCTGTTACATT
This sequence comes from Megalobrama amblycephala, assembly GCF_018812025.1. Taxonomy (NCBI): domain Eukaryota; kingdom Metazoa; phylum Chordata; class Actinopteri; order Cypriniformes; family Xenocyprididae; genus Megalobrama; species Megalobrama amblycephala. The sequence continues at coordinate 19,532,747 of NC_063045.1, read as the reverse complement.
AAAATTTACACTTGAAAGTCTAGGGGACTTTGCAAGTCAATATATATTATGCAGGTCTCTTGAGTTATAGTCTAAAATAAACATCTACTTACCAAGGACACCCTCTCCAAAAATTGTGCATAACCCAATTTACAATGGCCCTGTGTGGGAATTGTAGGAGAATAATCGAGCCAAACAAAGGAGCTTTTGGAAAAGTATACATAATTTGATTTTGTCATACATTTACATAATCGTGTTTACTTTTGGTCTAATTTGTCAAATGCTTGTGTGCCAAAAAAGGAAAGCTCTGCCAAAGCCGTGGCAGCCAAAGAGGCTTTGTGTCGTTCTGTAAGCTAAAGAATGTACTTGTGAACTAGACTAAGGAGATTTCTAAAATTATTTGAAAGATAACAACATACTAAATTATAATGGGACCAATAATTATTCTTACAAGAAGAATCTCTGGGGTTTGCAGAGAATGGTCAGAAAAAGAGAAAATATCCAGTAAGCAGCAGTTTTGGGGGGGAAAAATGCCTAGTTAATGCGAGAGGGCAGAGGAGAATGGCCAGACTAGTTCGAGCTGATAGAAAACAGTAACTCAAATAATACAGAAGAGCATCTCTGAACACAGAACACGTCAAACCTTGAAGCAGATGGTCTACAGCAGCAGAAGCACTCCTGTCAGCTAAGAACAAGAAACTGATGCTACAGTCCACACAGGCTCACCGAAATTGTACAATAGAAGATTGCAAAAACATTGTTTTTACTGATGAGTCTTGATTTCTGCTGCAACATTCAGATTGTAGGCTCAGAATTTGGTGTAAACAACATGAAAGCATGGATCCATCCTGCCTTGTATCAACGGTTCAGGCTGCTGGTGGTGTAATGGTGTTGGTGATATTTTCCTGACTTGGTACCAGTTGAGCATTTTTAAACACCACAATCCAATAGAGCACCTTTGGGATGTGGTGGAACAGGAGATTCGCATTATGAATGCAGATGACAAATATGCACCAACTGTGTGATTCTATCATGTCAATTTGGACCAAAATCTCTGAGGAATGTTTCCAGCACCTTGTTGAATCTGTGCCACGAAGAATCAAGGCAGTTCTGAAGGCAAAAGGGGGTCAAACTCGGTACTAGCAAGGTGCACTTTATAAGTGTGTGTCTACAATTCAGTACTATACTTCACTATACTATACTGTAATCTACTGGAATGACCTTTATGTTGCAAAACAAAACTGTGGACATAAGTTTGCAGACAACCGCTCCTGTGATACAGCTCATATATCCACCAGGGTGCACTGTAACCAAAGAGATGTCCAAACACTTAAAATTTAGTATATAAAATATATTTCTGCACTTACATAAAACACTTGTTTTCATTTTTTTTTTCATTGATATTTTGATTTTGACGTGACATAAAGCAGTGATATCTAAGTGGGTGAGCTATATAACATAAATATAACATATAATATGTTAGGATGTTCAATTGTTTTTCATGCATTTAAAATGTACACTGATACAAATTATATGCTTGATTTACTTAAAAAATATAATGAATTCTTTTGCATCATTTTATTACGTAGATCTAACAAGACTAGTCTTTGTACAAACTACTTAATTTTTCTGTTTGTTGAAATAAAATTTGCACATAAAGTTAACTTAATTTTAGCATTCAAGACACATTGGACACATTCAAGAACCATTTTCACAACTTTTACAAAATCTTCACTCTGCAATGTCTCTTTTTGTTAGGCGTTAGCCAGAAGATGGGTATATTCCCTTTATGGCATGCCCAAAACGGTTGTTTTTATTATTAAAACAACTTTAATTGTTGTTAGCAGGTCCTCAACCCAAGTACATGTTCTACACTTCACCACAATGGTAACCCCAAAACTATTAACATAACAGAAACTTTTAAATACCAACATAATAGAACAGTAAACATTAAAAAGTCTCTCCATTTTCTCATGTTGCTAAAAACTGCTTAAAATAACAGTTTATTTCAACATTTACACTCCTAGATCAGCCCCTTTGCAAAGCATGATGGGTTGTGAAAGTCTTGTTTGATTGAGTCCTGGTTGAGTTTACTTGATTGAAACATGTTATTTTAATATGAAAACATCAAGTTAAGTCAAAAAGTAATTGTTTTAAGTCAAATTAACATGAAGCAATTAAATTTGAACCAGAAACCTAATACAATCGTGTTGAATCAAAATAAGTTGTTTACATAAAGTGAACAGCATCAAAAAATCATTTTTTTGAGTGTATTATGAAGAACAAATCAATGCATGAAACAGTAACAATGTAAAAACTGGCATAAACATATGAACTTTAATTATAGAAAAAAGCCATTTCCACATTTCCATTAATTTCATGTAGCCTATATTAAATTATATTACATTAGGGACGTCTCCACATTTGTTAACTAAGAAAAATAAACCAAATATATGCTTGAGAAGAAATAATTTTCAAGTTCTAACAGAGATTCTGAGTAAGTGGATACAGAACCTTTTACGCACTACACCTAGATCACAAACCGTTGAAATTGGTTGAGAAATGTAAACTTTATTGCGCTTTTTGTACAGGAAAGCCGCAGCTCCCCGTTTACTTGCATTGCGCAGTCTTGCCCGGAGCAATATGGCGGACTCGTTTACGTATCGCAGCAAAGGTCCAAAGCGGCCAGTGTGTCTATGCAAATAATACGCAAAACTTTCTTCTCCTGCGTCCTGATCTTGAATGACAGCACATCTGAAAGGTTTGACAAGGGAGAATTCCAAAACACAGAGTATTTAATATATATCCACAGGAGGGTTACACAGGCAAGTTAATAATTAGACAGACTGGGGAAAAACTAGGTCACCAGGACTGAACCAAAAACACAAGACTGAGGATACATGTGACACATGAGGTATTTTCACTGTTTTATTACTTTTAGTATTGTTTATAAATGTATTAGTAACTATATTTATATATAGACATACATTTTTATTTATCTAGAGGGTGAAAATCAAGTACAACTCTATTGTGTGCCCCTCTTCTCATATTTGGGTTCAAAACCTCACCCTGAATTTCCTGACTACAAACTAAAAACATACAAGAAAATGAATGTCTCACATAAGAAGCACAAATCCTTCCAGCTAATTAAGTCTAACAGAGAAATAACCAGAAATAATGACATTTTTAATAATCATGATCCCACAAGCAGTAAATGTTCACATAACCCCTCAAAGTTGATGAGATGGTCCTTCACACCTCTTTCAGCAGAATTCCATAAGGCCGAATCGCGTTCTCCACAATCGCTTTTTCTTTTCCGCGATTAGTGTCTAGAGGAATCCCAATTCCTGCCTGCTGCACATTTTCCTCATTTTCGGATTGATTCTGTTCTGCAACAAGACTTTGTATCTCTTTCCAGTTTCTTCACATGTAAATATCTCACTGTATTCAGCAGCCTCATTGATATCAGAAGTGGAATAAATTCCTCTTCCAAACCGCCCTCTAGAGCCTGCTTTGTAGTTGGATTCAATGATGGACTTAGCACTAAACATGCTAGTTCCATGATAGGACACAGGCCACTCACCATCCACAGAGTGACTCCTCCATCCATCCGTGCCCAACCAGGCATTTCCATCGGGATACTTATCCAGGACTTTCAAAGCAATGCGTTTCCACCCAAAAGGGCGGATGTATGGTTCGTTCCCACGTGTAAAAGTGGTGTCATCTTTTACATTTGTGCAATCATAATCAAACTTTGGGTCAAAGAATTTGTCCATATTCACAAATAGCTCCTTGCATGAACCTGTGTTGAGAATTTCCAGTGGTGTAGAGGCTTGGAGTAGGAAACTTGTGAGTTCATCACCCTTTGGCTTTTCCAAATCGGTGTAAGCCTTCACGGCAACACCTGTGAAGCTAGACAACGCCTGAAGTAGAACATTGCTGTGCACTAGAGCCATCCTTAATGAACAGGAAAGACAAAAGATGTGACGACTCGTTAAACTAACTCTTATTTATACAGACTCAAACTGTGGAATGGGAAAGTGATTAATTCCAGTTTTGCTGATCTTGACATAAACAAGGAAGAGGAGCTCAAATTCCACCACGCACACTAGTTTTTTTTTTTTTCTTCAAAGTTTTTCAGGTTGTATCACATCCTTGTCTTCTAACATCCTTCTAGAACATTGACAAACATTCATGGACTTTTTGTGCTTCTGTCACGTGACAAATAAATGAAAAACTCATCATTAAAGTTTTTATAATTTATCTTTGGATGCATTATAATGGTCTCCTAATCCAGAATAAGATTGAAAATATAACAATTTAACTATGCTCAATTGAATAAATCGACTTAAAGATTACCTCATTTTGATATATGTTTGTTGTAATACCTCATTTGATATTCAAACTAAACTTATTTATTATCTCGTGACTGTGTCCAAAAGTAAACAGAATTCTGCACTACTAAGATCAAGCCAAACTACCAGACCAACCCGACATGAAGGGCAATTGTCAAAGAAGCGACCAGAGAGAGACAGTGCGATTAACAAGAAAGTTATTTTCTGAAATCAGAACGAGGATGATAATTACAATGATTGCAATTCAAATGATTATATATAAAATAAGCTCTCGAAAAAGAGTTGTGTTGTGTGTAACCACTTGTACTCAGTAGTGATGCTTAGTGTAATGAAGGTTTAAGTTGCTAGTCTGAAGTTATGATCACTGTGGGGCATCTGTTAGAATGCACGAGTCTTTGTTCTCCATTTGTAATCATTTTATTCCAGCTTGCTACTTCTACAGGTTACAGGTGGATAGAGATGTGGTTGGTTTTCTACACGCACAAATCCACCAAAGCAAGATTTTAACAGTATTAACAACACTTAAAGAGCTGGTTTCCTTTTGCCTGCCGCTCCACTACAAACTAAAAACAACTTCCTTTTTAGAACGCGAGTAATTCAGGCAGTTATAATAATACAGTCTGTTAGCGCCCTCTGCTGTACTGGCTTGCACTTTCCTTTACAACAGCCGCCCCCAAATTTGCTCCACAAATTTGCGGTTATTGGGGCAACCCTTTGTCCCGATCATCTGAAACAGCGGGAAGGCGGATCAGACGGCTAACAGGTCTGATATAGGTCCGACTGTTCACCTTAACTTCTGCTGTACGTATTCGCCCATCTGCTCCAGTAAACACTTTGATTATCTGTCCGATTGGCCATAGTGCTCTGGGCAGCTGAGGGTCCACTATGAGCACCACTGTGTTTGGTTTAAGTGGATCTGTGTCGGTTTGCCATTTCTCCCGTATTTGCAATGCTGGCAGGTAGTTTTTTAGGAATTGTGACCAGAATCTGTCAGCAAGGACTTGACAGGCCCTCCAGCGCCGTCGACTGAGTAGACTGGAATCGTGGTATATGGTTTGTGGCAATGAAGGATCTAGCCGCCCCATCAAAAGGAGATTTGGGGTAACTGGGTCTGGGTCAGCCACATCAGAGGAGACATAACCTAGGGGCTTGGAATTCAGAATTCCTTCAATTTCGATGAGGATGGTGTTGAGCATTTCCTCAGTCACAGTCTGGCCATTGAGGGTGGCATTTAAGGCTGACTTTATGGAACGAATTTCCCTTTCCCAGATACCTCCAAAGTGCGGTGCATTAGGGGGGTTGAAGAGAAACTTGATCTGGTGCTCAGCCAGGTGAGTTTGCAATGAAGGGTGCATGGCTTTGAAAGCGTCACTGAGTTCTCGCTCACCTCCTTTAAAGTTAGTGCCTTGGTCGGACAGTAATTCAGCAGGTTTGCCCCTGCGAGAAACAAACCTCCTCAGGGCCATTAGAAAGGAGTCTGTATCTAGGCTAGTCAAGACTTCAATGTGTACTGCTCTTGTAGTTAAACATTTAAATAGGATCCCCCATCTCTTTTCGTTGCGCCGACCTATTTTGACTAAAAAGGGGCCAAAGCAGTCCACTCCAGTAGAGAAGAATGGAGGGCACTGCAAGCGGAGGCGGGCAGGAGGTAGATCTGCCATCTGAGGAATGACTGGGTGGGCTCTCCATCTCTGACATTCCAGACAAGCACGCTGCTCTTTCCGAACAGCTTCACGGCCACGAAGTATCCAGTACTTGCGTCGTAATTCCCCAAAAAGTCGTTCAGACCCAGGGTGTTTTAAGTTATTGTCAACATGCCGAATGAGCATCCTAGTAACTGGGTGCTTTGGGTCTAGAACAATTGGATGAATCATTTCTGGTTCTAGCTGGTTACATCTACATTAACATTTTTCAAATCCGTTAAAGGATTGTTACGCTGCAATAATTAGGTCGGCCGGAACCGAGAACATTTCCTATAACACTAGATATACCTGTACATCAGAATAAGAATGGCATCTACGCTAATATCTGTCTCTCTGCTTATCCTGAGGTTTGCCGGGTGCTGGATCCAGGCCGTATCCAGATCAGATGGAGAACCTGTGTCTGGACCTGACTACAACGTAGCCCAGGAGACAATGGGCCTACAGATCCAGTTCTGGCTGCATCTATAATTCAGATTTTTAATCCCCGTATCCGCTTACATATATTTATATATAATCTATTTTTAATCTCTATAATAAAAATGTATAATTCAGATTTTGATCTCCATATCCATTTACATATATTATATATATCTTCCAAGGGGTTTTTTCCCTCCTAGGACTTTTTTCCCAGTGTTAGCACGCTGGGTTTTTCTCCTAGGGGGTTTTTTCCACCCCTGGGAGTCAGCCGACATTGGCTTAATGTAGCACCATCTTGTATATGTTACATATTACCACGCTTGTTTGTACAGCTTATTTTTAACCACTTCCCTTTTTTCTGTGCTTCTAATATGTAAAGCTGCTTTGAAACAATTACCAATTGTAAAAGCGCTATATAAATAAATTTGACTTGACTTGACTTGACGTAGTCTTCCACCAACACGAATGATGTACACTTCTTTATCAAGTTCAGGTGCCAGCAGTGCTAGTCGACTTGATGATGGTACTGGTTTACAAACAGTAAGACACTGAGTCTCCTCAGGGAAACTCTCTCTTTGGGCAGCTTTAAGGATCTCCAATTCTGCTTTCTGATAAGTTTCAGCCGTGGGCCCTTGTGAATCAGATGGGGTTGCTTTGTGTAGGTATTCTGCAGTGGCCTTCACTAGCTCTGTAAAACACTGGAAGTCTTTGGGGTCAGGAGGGGAGGGGCAGGTGTCTGTGACAATATTAAGGCAGGAAAGAGGTTTTCGCAGTTCTTCTGAATCCTCCTTTCTGGGAACAGTTGGGATATTTGGCCAGTCTTTAGGTGAGAGCCACAGAAAGGAAGGTCCTTTGGTCCATCTATTTTCACCTGCCAGTTCCAGTAGGGTCTTTCCCCTTGTGATGTCATCAGCTGGGTTGTTCAAGGAGTCAACATAATGCCAGTCTTCGTTATTAGTCAGCTCCTGAATTTCAGCAACCCGTGTCCCTACAAATACCTTGAAGCGGCAGGAATCAGACTGGAGCCAGTTAAGAACAGTAGTTGAGTCTGTCCACAGAATAACTCGAGCAATGTTCAATGTTAGTTCCCTCCGCAACACTTGGGCAAGTTGTGCGCCAGTAAGAGCAGCACACAGCTCCAACCTGGGCATGGAAAGTTGTTTCTTGGGAGCTACTCGCGATCGGGCAGTCATGAATGACACTTCAACTTGACCGTGAGGATGCTCAGTACGTAAATATCCAACACACCCGTAGGCCCGCTCTGAAGCATCACAGAAGATGTGGACTTCTTGGGTGCAGCTGGGGTGGTCTAATTTGAGGCTTACATAACAACGAGGCAAACTGAGCTTTTCCAGATGTTGAAGTTCGCTCTCCCATACCTTCCAAGCTTCAAGAATATCACCAGGGAGCAGTGGGTCATCCCATTCTCTTTTATTATTCCACAGTAGTTGAACAAGAATCTTGGCCCTAGTTGTGAAGGGGGTGATGAACCCAAGTGGGTCATATTGGCTGGCCAGCACCCTGTAAATATTCCTCATGGTTGTAGGGATTGCTTCCTGCAGATGGGACTTATATGTCAATGTGTCTGATCCACACTTCCAGCGCAGTCCCAGAGCAGGTTCTTGCGGATCCATTTGACTTTGGTTGAGCCACTGGTCACTGTCTTGAGACAGTATTTCTGGGGGAAGGTGCCTTATGACATCCGGGACGTTACTCGCCCATTGCCTTAATTCAAAACCTCCACTAGCCAGTAGCTCCCTCAACTTGTTGACCGATGCTTTAGCTGCTTCAGAGGAAGAGAAGCTCTGGAGCCAATTGTCCACATAAAAGTGTCTTTCGACAGCATCACGCACCTCGTCTCCTTCTTGACTGTGATCAGTGATGTGCCTCTGCAGTGCATATGTTGCACAGCATGGGGAGCAAGCTGTCCCAAATGGCAAGACTTGCCATTCATACACACTAGGAGGGTTGTCCCTCTGCATATCACGCCACAGGAACCGTAGGAGTGGTCTGTCCTCATGGAGTAGCCTCACCTGATGAAACATACCTTTAATGTCACTGCTGACGGCCGTGGTATGTTCTCTGAATCGCAGCAGGACGCCTAGCAGGGAAGCGCTCAAATTGGGACCAGGTAGGAGCAATTCGTTCAAATTATTTCCTTGATGTGTGAAGGAGCAGTTGAACACAATTCTGTTCTTCTCATTGTGAGTCACCATGTGATGCGGGATGAACCATGACTCTCTAGATGACTCCAACACTTCTTGACTCACTTTTGTGGCATATCCTGCCTGTTCAAGTTTCTGAATTTCTGAATTGTATGCTGTGGCACGATCTGGATCCCGAATAAGGCGCTTTTCTGTACTCCTTAGGTTAGCAAGGACTGAAGTTGGTGAGGCAGACAAAGTGGGCATGGACTTCACCCTTAGTAAAGGTGTGGCATATCGCTGTACTCCATTTATGTTCACTCGAACTGTCTTTGTCTGCAAAAGTTCCATTGCAGTCTGATCCTGTCTAGACCTGGTCACCAACTTCTCATTCTTGTATGGCAAGATGTCCAGCTGCCAAAGCTTTTCCACATTGTGATGCAGTTCAGCTAATGGAGAGAGTGTTGCAGTAAACAAGCATGTCTGTGTTCCATTTTGCAGTGGTAAGCACTTAGTAGGGCCTTGAAGTGTCCAGCCAAGTCTGGTCTTTACTGCCACGGGCCCTCCAGGTGGTCCTAATCTTACTGGTTGGATTGGAGTTATTAAGTGTGGAAAGTCTGATCCGATGAGAAGAAGGGGTTGGGCACATTTGATCTCTGGCAAGGGCAATTTTCTCAGGTATCTGTATTTGCGCTGCAATCGCTCCACATGATATGTATGCTCAGCTAGACCCAACTGAGCTGCAGTGAAAGCTCCCCCGATCTTATAGACTCTCTCAGGTTGGCTGGCTGGTGAGATAGTGAAGGACACAGATGAACCCTGTATCACTCGTAGGTCTTGTCGCACTGTTCTTAGTGTAAGGCTCTCTGTAGGACCCTGGAGTTTCAATTTCACTGCTGCCTCTTGAAGAAGAATGGTTCGCTCGGATCCATCATCTAGGATAGCGTAAGTTTCGAGGGTACGACTGCCGTTACGTAGGAGAACTTTACTGACTTTGAGAAGGACTTGGTTGCATCCAGCCTTCCTGTCCAGATAAAGAATGTCAGTGGAGGAATTCACAAGTCCACAAAGTGTTGCAGCACTTGATTTCTCCCCCTTTGTCTGTTCTCCTGTTTTAGTGTTTACATCATGAAGAGCATTCAGATGCTTGCCTTTGCAAATGCTACAGCTGACTCTCAGACGACACTGTGCTGCTTGATGGCTGCGGCCACATCTCCAACAGCGGCTGTTGTTCATCACCCACTGTTTCTGCTGCTGCTTAGTAAGGTGAGAGAAATTAGAACAGTCATCAAGATTGTGCAGGTTATTACAGCAGTAAGGGCAGTACAGTCTGGACCTCTCAGGTAACTGCAAATGGGGCTTAGTTACAGAAGATGCTTCCGATGTAGTTTGGGTGGAACCCAAGAGCACAGTCAATGGTCTGTTTCTTCCTTTACCATCTTTCCTGTGGTCTCTTTGCCTTTTAGTTGCCTCTTTGTTTGCCTCTATCTGAGCAAATGCATCTCCACCTTCTTGGATCTGTAACTCGTACTCCAACCACTCTGCAAAGTCTAAAAGGGAGGGAACTCCTCTCTTTAATGGATGAAGGTATCGCCTGAAGTTAGCTCTGAGATCCTGGGGCAACTTACTGCTTAGTCTGGCCACATGTGATCCACACTGAAGTTCAATGAGTCCTTCTTGTTTTAGCTGTTCTAGCATTCCAACCAGAGCTCTAACTCTCAGTGCAAATTTACAGAATCCAATAGAATCTCCTGACCTGATAGTGGGCCCATCCATCAACTCTGCGATTCTCCTTAAAGCCAGTTGGTGAGGCTGGCCATAGTGCTGAATGAGAGAGGCCATGGTGTCTGAGTAAGGGTACAGAGAGTTACTGTAAGAATCAGCAATTAACAGGGCTTCTTCAAATTTAAGATGGTCCAGCAGAATTTGGTATTTGAACCTCTCAGTTGCATCAGATGGGAGAATATTCTCCAAAGATATTCGCAGTCTTGCAAATTCTCTAGGGTCATCACACGTGAAGTCTGGGATTGAAGGCTTGGGGCCTCTATACGATCTCTCCTGGCTACGTGGTTGTGCATCAGTAAAGCTGTAGTCTCTCTGAGGTGGCAGTGGAGGGGCAGCAATATTACTAGGATTTGACCATGACTCTGACTGTCCTGTGTCATCATCTGGCTGTTGATAGTTTGGTGTGGATGGAGAAGATGACCGCTTCAATTCTAGTTTGAGAATGCGTTCCTTTAGCTCCTCCAGGACATCTATTACTCTGTGTTCAGGATTGGGCTGTTTTGGTCCCTCATCTGATGTCACAGGGGGAGGTGGTGGTGGCCAGTCTTCCTCCTCTTCTTCAATAGCTGTCTGATGGACAGACTGAGGTACAACTACAGTTTGCTTCATTCTGACACTGGGAGAATGTTCTGGTACTAATCGCAGAGAATGATGAGGTGACAAAGCATCACTCTTGTCCATTCGCCGTTGCATATCCAACACAGTCTGGTGTAACCTCCTGTTATCCTCCTGCAGCTGCTGAAGAACTTCTAACATGGGCAAGGTATGATGGGATGGTGTTGGGGTGCTCTCATAGAGGGGAACATATGAAGCTGAGGGCATTCTTTCCATGTCTTCTCTGCTCCAGTTGTGGGGAATGGAGCTCTTGGGGAGAGGCGTCATCTCGGCGGATCTCTGATAATATCTTCCACTATCTTTCATTTCCAAAAAATGTTGGCTGGGTTGGTCAAATACTACTGGACGTGGAAAATCAACCTCATATTCCTTTAGCCAGACAGGAGGATTCCTTTGGCGGCGGGGACGAACATCATCTGGTCTGAAGTCTCTGTCTGATGGAGCACGAGCCATCTTCATCCACAGTAATCACCTCCGGCTCGAAGGACCAATTTGTAATGAAGGTTTAAGTTGCTAGTCTGAAGTTATGATCACTGTGGGGCATCTGTTAGAATGCACGAGTCTTTGTTCTCCATTTGTAATCATTTTATTCCAGCTTGCTACTTCTACAGGTTACAGGTGGATAGAGATGTGGTTGGTTTTCTACACGCACAAATCCACCAAAGCAAGATTTTAACAGTATTAACAACACTTAAAGAGCTGGTTTCCTTTTGCCTGCCGCTCCACTACAAACTAAAAACAACTTCCTTTTTAGAACGCGAGTAATTCAGGCAGTTATAATAATACAGTCTGTTAGCGCCCTCTGCTGTACTGGCTTGCACTTTCCTTTACAACACTTAGATTGGATTATTTTACTGACTTGATCTTTCAATCTTGTTGAGCAAAATGAGGTAATCTTTAAGTCGATTCATGGACAGGCCTGGTTTCAGGGTTTAAGATTAGGCCTTAGTTCAATTAGGATATTTAAGCAGCTTTTATAAACGTACACTGTTGAGCATCTTGAGACAAATCAATGGCACTGACATATTTTAAGATATGTCAGCACAAGTTGCTTTAAGGTAAACAGCTCAAACATGCATTGTAGTCTAGGACTAGCTTAAGCCTTGTCTATGAAACTGGGGATTATAGTACAACTAGAGTAGTATAAATTGTATGAAATTGTGTCGACTAATATAACGTCAGATGTAATAGTGCACTATACAGTATGTAGCAGTTTCATTCTATAGCATATTATTATTATTAATAGCCTATATTAGCCTGTTATTAGGGCCCGAGCACCGATGGTGTGAGGACCTTATTGTAATTGCTCGGCCAATTCTTCTTCTTCTCCGAAATGAATCGCATTTTTGAGGGCCTAAACGTGCTTGAAAATCCAGAAGTGGTGAAAATTTACATCTGATATGGGTTTCAGAATTAAGTGTGGCAAAATGGCTCAATAGCGCCACCTACAAAATTTCAATTAAGCGCCCTTAGCGCTACATTTTACGTACAGTTATGAAATTTGATAGACGCATGTAACAGCCCAATATCTACAAAAAAGTCCCTGGGTGCAAAATCTGAAAACCCAACAGGAAGTGAGATATTTTGAATTTTCTCTGCAAAATTTTGGCAGTTTTTGCCATTTCCACACGTTGTAGTTTAACAAACTCCTCCTAGAGCTTTAATCAGATCAACATCATATTTGGTCAGTCTAATCTAAAGGCCTTTGAGACGTTAAATTGTGAAGATCTAGAGTTTTCGCTGAAGGGCGTGTCCGTGGCGGCCTGACAAAGTTTGATGTTTCGCCATGAAACAGAACGTTTTTGTAACTCAGGTATACAATCTGGCCCAAACTTCACATGTTTTATTAGAGACCTGGCCTGAAGATATCTATATGCAAATATTCAGTTACAGTCTAAGCACCACCTGCTGGAAACAGGAAATGACATGTTTTACACTGTGATTAACTCCTCATAGAGATTTAACCAGTTCAACATCATATGTTGTCAGTCTAATCTTAAACTGCAAAAATGTTAAGTTTTCGCTGAAGGGTGTGTCCATGGCGGCTAATGTTTTGCCATGAAAGAGGAAGCTGTTGTAATTCAGGCATACAGTGTCCGATCTGCCCCAAACTTAACATGTGTGATAAGAGACCTGGCCTAAAGACATCTACTTGACAATATTCAGTTAGTCATAGCGCCACCTGCTGTCAACAGGAAATGGCGATTTACACTTTAATTCACTCCCAGAAATACATTTCCACATGCCATGAAGTACCAAACATACTAAATCATGCAACACTTGGCTGAGTGCTAATGTATGTGATTAACTCCACGAAACAGGAAGTTGTTGTAACTGCTCCAAACTTCACATGTTTAATAATAGTCCTGGCCTGAAGGCATCTACATGGTAATATTCAGTTACAGTCAAAGCGCCACCTGTTGGCAGCAGGAAGTGTGGCACTTTGAAATGACTTTGCCATAATTCTCCTGTATTCACTTGCTTACATGCATGTCGCCCACTATTCACTGTTTTCCTGATGCCAACAGGTGGCAGTTAGCCCGGGTGTGAGGGCTGGCTATATATAGCATAAATTGTAAAATAATATAGTCAATAAAATAAAAAATAGCAAACAAAATAGTGAGTAATGAATAGTACAATGATATAATAGTATAATAATGTAATAATAATACATATTAATAATAAAATTGGCAGACGAGATCTCTTGGAAATGCAGAGAAGACACTTACAGGCTTTCCTCAGCCTTCTTTTGTGTTGTCCTACTAGCTCAAAACAACCAATTTTTGAATAATTAATTTTGATTTTAACTGAATCGTTGAACTTTTTATAAATGTCAGGCTGGGGCAAGTTGTCACATATGTTTGTTGTAATTTTATTTAACTCAGTAGTCAAAGTTAATATGTTTATGACAGTTTTTACATTGTTACTGTTTCATGCATTGATTTGTTCTTCATAATACATTTTAAATGCATGAAAAACAATTGATCATCCTATGTCAGTTCAAAACAATTGAACATCCATATTATATATGTTATATTTATGTTATATAGCTCACCCACTTAGATATCACTGCTTTATGTCATGTCAAAATCAAACTTTTCACTTTTCTTCAAAAAATAAATAAATAAATAAAACAAGATATACTTTTATATACTAAATTGTAAGTGTTTGGCCATCTCTTTGGTTACAGTGCACCCTGGTGGATATATGGGCTGTATCGCATGAGCGCTTATCTGCAGACTTATGTCCACAGTTTTGTTTTGCAACATAAAGGTCATTCCAGTAGATTACAGTACAGTATAGTGTAGTATAGTACTGAATTGTAGACACACACTTTATTAAGTGCACCTTGCTAGTACCGAGTTGAACCCCCTTTTGCCTTCAGAACTGCCTTGATTCTTCGTGGCACAGATTCAACAAGGTGCTGGAAACATTCCTCAGAGATTTTGGTCCAAATTGATATACTTATAAAAACTTTGAGACATTTTCCTTTGCACTACCAGAATATTAGCATTGCTTTTTCTGTGTACATTCCAAACAATACTTCCTTTTCAGTTAACTTATTGTGTAAATGATGCCAGGGGCAATAACAGCTAGGGGCAACTAGCAACACACACAATATCTACAGTTACATTTATTCAGTATTATACACAGAATAGTTCTCTCTTTGTGTATGAAAAAGAGGTGTGATTGTATCACATTATGAGAAATTTAAAGTCAGATACATAGGGTTAATTCAGGATAATTGAAATAACTGCTCCCAATTTACCTGAATTCACCAGTTTACACAGTGCGAGAATAATCAAGCCAAATGTGCCTTTTTTATTTTGTCATAAATCAACATTATTTGGTCTACAGTGTGCTGAATAAGTAAATATTTAAAGTGATTGATCATGTAACTAGCATATTTCTTGAAACACCAAATCACCACAGGTCTATACTTTTTATTTTAAGAATAGAATCGAATAGAATAGAATCGAATAGAATAGAATAGAATCTTGACCCATATAGTGCAGTTTGTGGAGACATTGGTTCCATATCATTGCATCTTTGTAATATCCTAGTCTGTCAAATTTTTTTTTGGTATGTTGTTTATTTTATTTTTTTCAGTCTGTAATAAAGTTGTTATATGATATGATATATGATATGATGAGACAAAAAACTGTCATTTAGCTCTGTATCCACCAGGGTTCGCAACAAACGAAGAAATGATACCTAAACAGTGAAACACTCTCAAAAAATTTTTTTAAACAACATAAAATGACATATAATGCTTCTTCGGGACTATCTGACAAAAAACACGACTATTTAGTTATTTCATACGTCATTTGTTAATAATACCTCTGCCAGCGAGAGACGCGACGCAAACGCGACAGTAGAACGCTCGCTTCACAATCCACGAATCATTTCACTCGGCAACGAACACGTCGTCTTTGATTGGCCATTGCTCTGGGCGTTGACGTTAGAGTCCTGACAGACGCGTCGCGTTCTGTACACTAGTTGGGTTGACTCGCGTCCAGTCAGACGTGTCATTAAGGGCAGCCGCGGAAGTATCGGCTTTCAGTTCAACATGGCTTCAAGTGTGACGAGCTGAGAAAAAACCCCATCACAAAACCAGGGCCATTCTCTTTTTCACCACTCCCAAGGCATCTAACGAGGGAAAAGAACTGGGAAATATATTCGAGAGCTTCTTTTATTCAAGTAAGCAAGTCTTAAGTCAGAGTTACAGAGTTGTTTGTGTGCCGGTGTCTGTATTGTCTGGCGCACGCGCAGTGCGTGTAGGTAGCGCAGTCGGTTTGTCAGTTACGAAAACGTCAAATTATTTAACGTTTAAATATTTTTTTTTGTGCTGTATTGTGCTATTTTGTGCCTTTGTGTATTTATAAAGGTATTAGTTCGAACATTTGGTTAGTTTCGATGTCTGAAGTGATGTTATAAAGAGTCACTTAGACGAGAAAAGTTTTGAGAGACAAATATAAGTTCATTTAGTTGTGTTGCGTAGTAAAACAAAAAAATGTGTAAATACCTGTAATTAACAGGTTTTAAACGAGTAAAATAACTATTTGTTTTTATGTTGACCGTTAATTTCGACTCTTAACTGACAAGTTTCTGTTAGGAGTTGAACTTTCTGTTTTCATCTGAGTAACGTTAACTTACTTAGCTGTCTTTGCGTAAAGTTGATATTTCTTGTCAGTGTGTTGAATGGATCTCTAATACACTACGTAATAAATGTGACATTTCTAATTTAGTGGATGAAATAGGTTTATTAATAAGGGATGAGTGATATTGAAACCAAGAGTGAAAACCCTTCAGGCTAGAGCTGGGCTTGTCTGAACTCATATTGTACTGTAAATATATCAACTTGTTGTTTAGTTTAGTATCCAAGTGATTTTTCCCAGACCACTAATAAATCATTGATATATTGTGTGTTTCATAATTGTACCATAAATTTGACTGTTGCTCTTTCACTTCTCTGAGTGGCCAGTCATTACTGGGAATCATAATATTTCCACAGAATTGCTCTGATGAAAACTAACCCTTCCATGGAAAAGCAATGAAGGGATGATCATGGTTTTGGTGGACCGCAGTGCCTGTCATTCGTTCTCAGTAAAACTTTTTGGAGAAGTGAGTTATAATAGTGTTTGCCTTTTATTTATTCTGGTCTTATCAGCCTTGCTGCTCAGATATGACAGTGGTGTACACAGGATTGTGTAACTGCAGAAGTCACGCAAACCTCCCTATTCTTTCTTTGCCAGCAGAGTGTAGAGAAGCTCAATTAGAAGTCTCTTGTTCTCCAACCAATGACGCAAGCTGACATCACTTGGTCTAGACAGGGAAACAAAAGCAGTTATGGCCATGTTTTGTTTTGTAAAGACAGAATAGCACATGTAAAATTAAACTGAGGCCTTTTTAGAATCGTTTAGATTTTTTTGTATTAAAACATTATTTTAATGTCATTTAAGCACCATGGTCAGTGACAAATAAGGAATTATTTGTATGTTTTTTTTTTTCTCATTATGTGTATGTTTAAACTTTCTTTAAAATGAAAGTATATTAAATAAAAAAAAAAATTTGCCAACTAAACTCTAAAAATAACATTCAAATTAAAAAATAACATTCTTATAATTTTACTTATGTGGAACTAATCGTTCAAGATTAGATGATTATCACATGAAACTGATACTTCTTTAAAGGAAAAGGCTTGTCATCCAGCATGACTGATGAATTATTACCTGGTAAATCTTCTGTAGTTTTTCATTTTATTAAAAAAATGTTGCTTTCTCCTTGACAGTGTCATCTAGCCTAAATGTAATTGGTAATCTTGTAAAAATGAAGACAAAAATAAATGTTTAGCAATTAAAAATAATTACATATAATTTATGCAGCCAGAAATAGTACAAATTATCCATCAAAATGTGACAGTTTAATGCACTTCAGTTCATGATACTGGTTATTTATTAGCTGTTCCTTTGTTAGTTTTGGCTCAAAGAGCTAGTTCGTAGTTTGGTGCACAAAGCTCTGTTGTGTAGTACAGGGAGGGTACAAATCTCTCTAGCAGCGATTTAACTCAAGATAGTAGTCTGGGACACGGGCTATGAACCCTTCCTGCTTCCGTTTAGCTATCTTGGCTGAGTGTTTTTCCTTGTTCAGCCCCTATTGAATCTCATTCATGCGTTTCAGTTAGAAATATTGCAGCTGTAATGTCATCATTTCTGTTCTTGGTATATTAATATTACACCATCAATGCAAGATTTCAGTTTCTGGAATTTAGGTAATGGTTCATGTATTAAGTGTGAATTAGTGTCAGGAAGAAGTGCCATGGGTGCATGTGTCAGCATGGGTTTCCTCCGGGTGCTCTGGTTTCCTCCACACAGTCCAAAGACATGCAGGTTAGGTGGATTGGATATGCCAAATTGGCCGTAGGAGTGTGTGTGAGTGTGTTCCAGCACTCTCGGTGTTGGGTTGAGTCAAGAAAGGGCATCCAGGGCATGCATAACTTGTGCCAAATCCAATGTGTGTGCAGATAAGTCAGATGAAGTGGAACGTGGAAATGAGCGGGACTAACACTATAAATGGATGGGTTTAGTTTAAAGGGTTAGTTCACCCAAAAATTCTGTCATCATTTACTCACCCTCATGTCGTTCCAAACCCGTAAGACATTCGTTCATGTTCGGAACACGAATGTCTTTCTGATGAAATCTGAGAGCTTTCTGTTGCTTCAAAAATTGTACAAAGTTATCGTAAAACAAATCCATATGAATTGAGCGGTTTAGTCCAAATTTTCTGAAGAGACATGATCACTTTATATGATGAAAAGTTTAAATTTAGACTTTTTACATTTGTGGGAAATGGAAGCTCAAGCATGTTTGCTTGACATGCAAGAACCAATGAGGTTTATTCTTGTGTGTTACACAGTACATTTGAGCTTCCACACCAACCAATGAGATTTGCTCTCGCGCATCAAGCAGGTTCAGTTGAGCTTCTGTTTATGTTCCCTGATCAATGTTTATATGCGAGTAAAAGCCTAAATTCAATCTGTTCATCATAAAAAGCGATCGAGTCTCTTCTGAAAATTTGGACTAAACCACCTATTCATATAGATTAGTTTTACGATCTCTTTATGAACTTTTTGAAGCATCAAAAAAGCTCTCATAACTGTGTTTACATCGAATGCGAGCAGCACAACATGACGCGTCAAAAGACAATATAACTGTTATAATCAGTGATATTGTCTACACTGGATGCGGCACGAAGCAACACAGCAAATTTCTGACAGTGAGTAAACGGATTCCCCGTTCTATTTTTGACGTAGTCAAGTGCTTTGCAGTGGTCAGTTTGTTGTGTTCAGTGGCACAATGCGACTCGACAACGGTCACGTCTGGTGTAGACATGGTGTAAGAGATCATCAAAAACATGGGCGGAGTTTGGGGGGTGCCGGGTTGCACTGCCCCCCTAGACCAGAGCCATTTATGATTTTGTGGGAGTTATTCAATAAAAAATAAATGATAGAATTCAAATTTTCTCATTTTATTTGTCTTATCCTATTATAATAGTGAGTAGGAAGAGTAAATTAGGGCTAAATCATTTTTAAATACTAAAAAACCAAACCCATTCTCTTCCAACTCTGAATCATATCGCTTTACGCGAAAGGACTCTTCTCATTCTGTTCCCGTTAGTTGAGGCTTATTCTAAATCAGGCTAACTAAACTAAATGGATGTTTATTCATCGTTTTTTTTTTTTTTTTTTAATAAACCCACAGCCAAAAGGAGAGAGGGCTCTAACTTTGATGCTTCCACATCAACATCTACACAACTTGGAAAAGAGGTGGCTTTCTCTGCATTATGTAGGCCTAAGATGTGCTTTTTACTCTTTTGTATAGCAGGCGTTCATTATAAATTTTAAATGTAGAAGACATGATATAATTGTATGAAATGTAGAGTATAGCCTAGATATATAGCCACCACAGACATTTAGGGACAAGTCTTCCCAAAAATTAGAAATGTCCAAATTGTCCCATAATATTTGATCTTCTTGATGCTGCTCTGCACTCCATTATGTGCAGCTCTATATGTTATTTGGATGACAAAAAGTTTTAAAAGTTTTTAGGTTGCTCTGTCTTAACTGTCCAACAGCGCTCGTCAATGTCAAAATGAGTGAGATGGCCAATCAAACCATGAGAAAAGTAGCAGCTAAACATTAATATTTAACTGTTTTACACGAGTAATGCTGAACGACCGACAGTGGCCTAATATCCGGGGATGCAAGCAACTCAACATTTTAAGAAATGTCACTGTTTTAATGTAAAATGTAACTCATAATTGAATGTGACAAGACAAGAAACTTTTTGCGTTTTTGACATACGTGTGCATATTTTAAAACAAAATATTATTTGCAAATAGTTTCAATTGATTACTTCACAACTGCAGTAGAACTTCTTTTACCGTTTTTACTTTTATTTATTCCCTTAATCCTTTAATACGTCGTGGCCCGTTCTGCTGGTAGGTGCCCCCCAAACACAAATGTGAAACTCCGCCTATGATCAAAACGATCTTAATTTGTGTTCCGAAGGTGAACCAAAGTCTTAATGACATAATTTTCATTTTTGGGTGAACCAACTAACCCTTTACATTTTTCCACTAATATTTATATTTTATTTTATTTCAGCTTTATTTCATTTAACAGAAGGGTTTTTAATAGTTTTAGTTTTAGATAACTGTAATAACCCTGCATCCTGGTTTGTTTCAAACAGTTCCCCTGCTGTAGAATGCAGTTGAAGCGCTGGTGACTGTTCCTCTACTGAGCGCAGATTGTGCCTATGGAATGTGCACTCAAGGAATGTTTAACTCTGATAGTGAAATTCAGAGCACGTACACCACAGCAGAACTAGATGTGACGTCTTCATGGTCTTCAGTCGTAACATCTGTTGATTACCGATTGAAATTTCATTTGGATTGTAAGAGGTGGTTTAAATCTTTTCTAATTCGTTCAATAGGAGTTGTAAACACTTGATCGGATTGAAAACTGAAACTGGCAAGTTCTGCGCATGTGTAATGACGTAGAAATGGCGTAATGACGTATGACACACGTAACGAGCTGCTGTTGTTGAATGAAGTGTCATAAATGGCTGTCATGTCAATCTAAAATTCTTCTTCCATTTATCGTATGAAGTGGTGCAGGAAGTGGTCCTTGCTTTGGACTCTCATTCACAGGTGCTTTGTTTTGGGCATGAGAAGAAGCGTTTTTACTGCTTGATAAATATAAGCAGCATGGCCCAAAGCTTTGTGTGTTCATTGTCTCCTAATTAGGATTCAAAATAGATAAATATAAAATTTGCTTTTTAAAACAAAGAAAAGAAGCAATGGTAGGAGGATGGTTCATATGCACTGACAGAGCGAGAAACGCTGTATATTCGTTAGGGGTGTAACGATACCCTCATGTCACAATTTGAAATATATTACAATACTGAACACACAATACGATTTTATTGCGATACTCCAAGACGTATGGTAAAAAGGTTAACAAAAAAAAAAATGTACTGTTGATTAAAATGCTAAATTTGGAATTACGAAAGTAGGGGAATCTTGAGAATTATTGAGGAATAGGGTTATGAAAGAAATAAGGAATGAAAGAAATAGTTTGAATAAAAATAAAAATACACATATTGGGAATGAGAGTACTTCTGGAGTCAAATCCTCACATCCTCAGGTTCCTTTTGTATATAGTTGAGGGAAAAAAAAAAAAACACGATAAAAGTAGCCAAAACTGATAGGTGGATTTGGCACACAAACTACCAGCTGAGTAATAAATATACTACATTGTTTATTGATTTACAAAAAATGCTGTTACTGTAATAGCTAACATTAAAACACTAAACTAAACACTAAAACTCTGTAAACGTTTTCATTTTGGGTGAACTATGTACAATTCAGATTAACGTGTCACTATCCACGTTACATATTGTTGCATTTTTGTATTGCGATATATTGTGACACAATATATTGTTTCACCCCTAATATTCATGCATTGAGCGCATGTCAAAAGATCAAATATGATTTGAAGCTTATCAACCCGATCACTTATTTAGCTTTCATGTAAACACTATGTTCGGAATTATTTGATTCTGATTAAAACAAAAGGTGTCCATGTAAATGTAGCTAATGTTGTTTAATGCTTATGATGTTATTGTTTGTAAGTGAAAAAGGGATTTTTAGAGTTGTTCTGAGGTCAGGAAGAGTGGCTTCAAAATCTTGTGGTGGTTTGTCCACCCCCAGTTTTCCCATAGCTAGCCGCTCAATCAGTTTCTCTGTGAAAAAGCCCTTGTTTTCCTGTATAAGATCACTTCACCAATGCAATTGCATTTTCTTCTTGAACAAATAGTTTGAGGATGAAGTCAGTGGTATTTTTAGTTATCCATCCCTGAATTTCTGCCCTCTAAATATCTTTATTAGCTTTCCTTGGGTCTCTTTTTACAGTTTATGTAATATTATGTAATGCTTTTTTCCTTTGGATGCAAATTAGGGCTGTTCTTGGTTTTGACGGCATCCCAGGAGCGTGCGTGTGGCTTGTTTTGCTGGATGCAGCCTTTGCTCTGTCATTTAGTCGGATCAGCAGAAGTGCGGTTCAGTGTTGGTTTCGTGACCCCAGGCAGAAATGAAGGCTCTCGGTTGACCGGAGTTGCTCGGGTTTGGAGGGGATTGAGAAGGCGTCACCCTCTGCAACTGGGTCAGAGTTGTGCTGGAAGAGGGCGGCAACTGACAGTAAGACGGCGGATAGACCAGTGAGAGAAACAAAAGGCAGCATACGTTTGTGTCCTCATAGGTTTATTTTAAGCATATCTAAATGCATATTCAGAGGAACATGCCATTTGTTAGATCAGCTCCTGAATGTTTATTACCTTGTCTTGGTTTTCATGAGTGGTCGTTTTTGTCACTAATAAATCCATATAACTAATATTTAATATTGTAAAACACAGTTTTGACTGTCGGTTTGTTGTCTGGTTCTTTTTTCTAAAACAAGTTAGAAGCTCATTAAAATAGTGCCGCATCATTCCATTCTGTAGTTTTTTTATAAGAAAGTTATTTTTTTTCTTGGTTATGAAAATGTCCTCCAAACGTTCGCCAAGGAATGTGTCCAGTTTTTTTTTTTTTATTTATTTAATGTTTTAAGAATGTTTTATCTTTTCTACATGGAGCATTTGGTATCTGCATAACCAAGATTATTTTTATTTATTTGTTTTTTTGGTTAAATGCTGATGTTCTCCGAAAACTCCCTGGGAAGTTCAGTTTCTTATGTTTTATGAACATTTTTTTTTCTTGGTTTTGCAAATGTCCCTTAAAAGTTCGCTGGAGAATGCATCAATTTTTTTTTTTTTTTAAATGTAGATATTATCCTCCAGGTCTTCAGATGTTTATATTAATTCAAATAATAAAAACAGGTAAAACATAAAATAACATTAACATGAGTTTGTAGCTTGAGTTTCCATGACCATTTTTATTGGTGCATGATGCCATAAACGTCACATTTGGACAAATCCACCTTTTTAGTTTTAGCTTCGCTAATATTGGAAGATTTACTACTAGACCCTGGCTCCAATTTGCCCTCATTTTCAACACCACATTTCTTCTTATTTTCAATCATGTATTATTTAGCTTAATGTTGCTGATGTGCTGAACAAAATGAATCATTAAGTCTTTTGGAAAAAGACTTCATAAAGCCACCAAATACGCATCCCTTTTAACGTGGTTTAGCTTTGAATAGCCTCCATTGATTGTAGCTTTTGAATGACATCGGTAAACCTCTGAGATGGCTCTCTTCTTCAATGAAATGAAAGCCTGGTATGACTCACAGTGACTTAAAATTCATTCTGCTGATGCTTGATAATAGTAAATGTCCCACCCAGATAGACAATATTGCCTGTAATCATGATTATACAAAGCTATAAGCTGGGTAGGAATATAGAAATACACCTTAAGTAGTGTAGTTTTCTTTTGAATGAGTCATTTTGAGTATTATTACTGCCATGGTTACCATTTGCCTTTAGCTGTTTAGATTATTCACAGAACTCTGGAACAATCTAGCCATTCTGTTCAGTTTCACTTTGAATCTCTTTTTTGACTGCTTTAATTTTTACCACTAGAATTAAATGTCCAGTGTTAAAATGCTTTCTTCTATCCTGGCTTTAAATAACAAAGTTAAACCATTTCAAGGTTAATTTCACCAAAGAGTATACACACTGTGCCTCTGTGGTGCAAAATACTCGTACCAATCAAAAGTTTGGAGTCAGTAAGATTTTTTTTTTTTTATGTTTTTGAAAGAAGTCTCTTATTCTCACCAAGGCTGCATTTATTTGATCAAAAATACAGTAAAACAGTAATATTGTGAAATATTATTACAATTTAAAATAACAGTTTTCTATTTGAATATATTTTAAAATATAATTTATTCCTGTGATACAAAGCTGAATTTTCAGCATCATTACTCCAGTCTTCAGTGTCACATGATCCTTCAGAAATCATTCTAATATGCTGATTTGCTGCTCAAGAAACATTCCTTATTATTATCAATGTTGAAAACAGCTGTGCTGCTTAATATTTTTTTGGAAACTGTGATTCCAAAACTGTGATGAAAAATTTAAGTTCAAAAGAACAGCATTTATTTAAAATGGAAATCGTTTGTAACAATATAAATGTTTTTACTGTGACTTTTCATCAAATTAAAGCTACAGTCCCCAAACATTTGAATGGTAGTGCATGTCAGTGTCGTATCAGTTATCTTTTTTTAAATGAATTAATATATATATATTTTTTAAATGTATTGCTATTTTTTCCTATTTATACATTTAGATTACTTTTGAAATTATCTAACACTCACTCAAGCTTAATCTTTAAAAACTAAAAATTTAATAACACCGTTAAATGTAATGTTTAGCCAATTTTTAAAATGAATATCCATTTTTCAATGTTGTGATGCCTAAATTCGCTTATAGAATTTAAAACATTTCATTTTACTTTTTAGTGTTTATACTATTCTGTTTAAATAAATTAAAAGTAAAGTATTTCGATAGTCCACTTTAGACATTCTACTAACTTTGCAACTACATATCAACTACCAGTCATTAGAGTTTTGGTAGACTGTCTGGATATTATCTGGCAACAATTAATTTTTATGGTCCCCTAACAGACATTCTACTCACTATAAGTAATTTGATTAAGTTATCGGCTTATCAGTATTGGCTGGAATTTAGAACATCATGCATCCCTAGATGGGGGAGCTTAATTAAACAAAACAATTTTTTTAGCCCAAATACCCCATTAATCTTGCAGCATTTTGAATGTGACAGCACTAGTAGAGTAACTTTTTCCCCTCTTGAATATTTAATCTCTTAATCAATGTGTCTGGCTTTGCCATTGCAAACACGTTTGGCCGCATTTAGCATGCTTAGTTTGTTTCTGTAATTGCATTAGCTTCGACTGTTTCCAAACAAGTGTCAGCATGATTTTCCTCTATCTCCTGGGATCGTCTGCCCTCGCAAGCTCGGCTTTCCTAGCCTGTCATGTGAGACCTGTTGAAGTCGGTCTCTGTGGCCAGATAACACACTCGTTTGGCTCTTCCTAGTGTAGTCGCCCAACAAGACCTTTACCCAGAGATGAAGGACTGAGACAAAGAGCAAACGAGGACACACGAGGCATCTCAGTTTTGGCATCGAACCACATTAAGCAAACAGAAGACAAAAGCTGTGCCATGTTTGCTCACATCCTCTAAATCAATGTTAAAGGGTTAGTTCACCCAAAAATGAAAATTCTGTCAACAATTAAATGTCCTTCCAAACCCGTAAATGTGTGTTCACACCGGTGCCGGCGAGAGCGTCAAAATTCGCCCTGGCTGCCCTGCCAACAACGCTGTACTGTGCGTTCAAATCGCCTCCAGCGGGAGGGTCAAAGTAAATGACAAGTTGTGGCAACCAATCGGAATCCTCTCAAGCGAGGACCTCTACATTCCGATTGGTTGCCACCGAACCGCGTCATAGCTCATTACCATAAAGGTGACCTGACTTCAACTTTCCTCTGCGCTTTCACAGTCCAAGATGCGCCGCACCGCTCTTGCCGGAGCTCGGTGTGAACGCACAGTATGATTTTCGTTCATCTTTGAAACACAAATGAAGATCTTTTTAATGAAATCTGAGAGATTTCTGTCCCTCCATAGACAGCTACGCAACTACCACTTTGACGCTTCATAAAGAGATCATAAAACTAATCCATATGAATTAGTCCAAATTTTCTGAAGAGAGTTGATCATTTTTTATGATGAACAGATTGAATTTAGGTTTTCACATATAAACATTGATCAGCGAACATGAACAGAAGCTCAACCAAACCTGCTTGTCGTGCGAAAACAAACCTCTTCCGTAAGCTCAAACGGAAAAGCTAAAATTAGTTTTACGATCTCTTTATGAACTTTTTGAAGCGTCAAAGTTTCAGTTGCATTTCTGTCTATGAGGGACAGAAAGCTCTCAGATTTCATCAAAAAGATCTTCATTTGCGTTCCGAAGATGAACGAAAGTCTTAAGGGTTTGTAATGACATGAGAGTGAGTAATTAATGACAGAATTTTCATTTTTGGGTGAATTAACCCTTTAAATCACAATCCCTCCTGACTTGATTATATGCATAAACTGTTACAGAACGATTTCCTCCCTTCTAGATAATTTCACTCATCAGAACATAAGAGGTTCATTGATCCAAGAACATCGGGGAACCTTGAGCTGACAAAATCTGGAGCTTTTCCCTTGTGAAAGCTCACGAGGATGAGCGACAGAGCTGGATTACTGGAGTCACACGTTCCTGGATGACTTCCACGCGCTCCGGCTCACTGTGACACATCAGAATGTGAGCGGTGACCTTAACTAACTCTTGAGGAAAACATGGGGAACCCCTGATTGTGATCCATGCCACACCGCAAGCCTGAGGACTTTTTTCCCTTACATTATGCATGTTTCCTTTTCTTTCCATTCCCTGAAAGACGAGACATCCCATTGCGAGAGATCAGAGAAGATTAGAGGAACCGCGTGAGGCATCCATCAGGCCATGCGCCTCAGGCACCATGCTGTGGCAACAGTCTCATGCGCTGAGGTCATGAAATAATCTCCTTAGCTTTCGAAATTCACACCATCTGCAAGCCTCTAATGTGACTATCAGACAGGAACTTTTTATCCAGACCTTAAAGGATTAGTTCACTTCAGAATTAAAATTTCCTGATAATGTACTCACCCCCCATGTCATCCTATGTCTTTCTTTCTTCAGTCGAAAAGAAGTTAAGGTTTTTGGGAAATACATATATACATAGTGGACTTTAATGGCTATTAATGGGTTGAAGGTTCAAATTACAGTTTCAGTGCAGCTTCAAAGGATTCTGAACGATCCCAGCCAAGGAATAAGGGTATTATCTAGCAAAACGATTGGTCATTTAAAAAAAAAGAAAAAAAAAAGTGATATATACTTTTTAACCACAAATGCTCGTCTTGCACTGCTCTGCGATGCGCCACGTGTTACGTAGTCACGTTAGAAAGGTCAAGCGTGACGTAGGCGGAAGTACTATGGTAGGGCTAAAAACTCCATCTCATTTTCTCCTCCAACTTCACAATTGTCCGACATCATTTTACCTTTTTTTGTAAAGGGCGTTTGTCTTTGCACGTTCGCTTTTGTTCTTGCTCGGTACTTCCACCTACGTCACGCATGACCTTTCCAATGTGATTACGTTGGAACGTAATGCGTGGTGCAGTGCAAGATTTGTGGTTAAAAAGTACATATATTTTTTTTTTTTTTTTTTTTTGGAAAATGACAGATCATTTCACTAGATAAGACCCTTATTTCTCGGCTGGGATTGTGTAGAGCCCTTTGAATCTGCATTGAAACTGCAATTTCTTCAAAAACCTTAATTTCTTTTTGACGGAAGAAAGAAAGAGATAAACGTGGAGGTGAGTAAGTTATCAGGAAATTTTAATTCTGATGTGAACTAATCCTTTAAACTTCAGTTCTTTTTGCTTGGTTGGTTTTGAAAGCCAAACCAAAGGATTTTCTTTCTTGTTTGAAGGAATTCCCCCTCCTTGTCTCTGCCATTGCTGATTTTCATACTATTTTTAGTAAATAATGAATCCTCCTAAATAATAAATCCTTTTATTGAAATACAATGCATTTAGATGCAACAGGTTTGCAACATGATCAGTCCCAACACAGCAATTCTACTTAAATAATGTCGACTTTATCTTCAAACCTATTTTTAAAAAGGTTATTTATAGTAATAGTTTGCCGAATTCTTCAAGATTACTTTTTTTTACACTATTTTTATACATTTGAAACAAATTGTAAACAAATACATAAACATTCCTTGAGAATAGTAGTGGGATGGAGCATACAGGATGGAGCAAAGGAAATAGAAAGAAAACTCAAAAAATTATGAGATGTTCAAGTAAAAGGTAAAACAGGTAATATGTCCAAATATACTGATTAGTTAATTTACAGTGCAACAAGATGCATAATATCAAATGTCGAGTTTCAAATGGAGTTTTGGCTTCCTTCTCTTTGAATACAACTTCCCAGTTTGTTTCCTTCAATAGACCTTTTATGTGTTTTTTTTTTTTTAATTTTCTGGAATGTTATTTCAAATAAACCAGTGTACAGTTTGTTCCTTGAAAATATCTATCTTGGGTGCTTTCTCATCTTTTTCCCCCCCTTGTCTTCCAGTAAAGATAATGGTGTTTTACTGGAAGAGGACATTTGGGAGCTCAATAGTAATCAGTATTGATTGTCCTTTGTGGCAGGGGGCTAGATAGATGGACACCTCCTCTTACTGGGATGCATTTACTGCCCAGGCATTCGATGGCGTACGAAATATGGATGTAACCTCGGAGTGTTTTTAAAGACAACATGAAATTACAATAATCTTGTTTACTTTCATAATAGATGTCCCTGGTCTCATTATGCATGATTTATCAATGCACATTATTAGAGAAAAACATATTGTATTCATAATCTTAGACTTTTTGCTACTTTTCTTTTCAACTGACATAATCAAGGCTGTGCAGGAAAGGAAAAATAATATTAACCAATAAAATTAAATAATAATATTATTACCATTTCCTTCGTCTAAATGTGTGGTCCCATTTACTGTTGTTCTGCACATTTTTCATGGGCGAGATTCGGTCATTTAGTTGGTCATGCAATCTGACCAAACACTGACCAAGAGAAACCTGCTTGGTTTGTAAGTGACTTCTGTGTGAGTGGTGCTTCATACATCGCTCAATAGACAATGGACCTTTATTGCATGTGAAATTTTGCTGAAATTTGACTATTGTGACCGTGCCTTAATGTTCACTTAAATTTAATCTTTAAAAACAGTGATCATTTTTTAACACTGTTAAATGTAATGATAATAATAGAAATGATAATGATAGAAATGATAATAATGATGGTAGTAATGGTACTCAAAATGAATATCCTTTTTCTAGACTGTATATAATAATGTTGTGATGCCTAAATTCACTTAGAGTTTATTTATACAAAATAGTATAGAATTTTAACCTATCAGTTATCAGACATAACATGAAAATAACTATATCAGCTTGTTTATTGTTGCCTTTTGACTGTTCACTGGCATATTATCAACTTCCTAACAAGAAACACAAGTTGTTTTGTTCTTCAGGCTTCTGAGAATTTCCCTTGCATTTCATTTGTTCTCCCTTCATGTGATTCCAAGATGTTTGTTCTCTTAATTTGAACTGCTCCATGTCTCAATTTTGTATGTTCACAAGGAACTCTACTTAAATATTATCCTTTTGTATATAAGAGCCAGCACACAAGGTTGCATAGTCAATGAAAGCCTTCATCAATGAAAGCCTTCATAAAGGTTGTCGTGTGAACCTTTACGCTCCTTTAGTTGATGATAATAGATCTATTCAGAGAGTTTGCAGAGCAGGAATGAATAATTTTATGCTATAATAATAACAATTCTGTCATCATTTATTCACCCTAGTGTTGTTCCAGATGACTGTTTGTGTCATTTGAGTCTTTCTTCCTGTTGAGAGTCTTTACACTGACAGCATAACTGATTCTTTATGGTCACCAACTTGTTTTTCCACCGTTATGGATGTGCCGTGTCTCCTGTGTTTGTGTACTCAGGTCATGGTGGGAAGACTTTGACTGGATCGCTTAGGTTTATACAGTGTGGGCTTCGGCCATCATGTATGAGACTGCAGTCTGATGCCATCGCTCTCCATTCCGCCTGCTATGGACGGGCACAGCTTCTCACATTCAGACGGACCTCAGCTGGATGCCGGGGCTTTCGTCCTGCCCCCCCCTATGGTAACTCAGATTAGCTCTCTTTCATTTAGCATCACGTGTAAGTGTGTGAAAGTGGTCGCACCAATCACTAACATGACCTAGGTTCGAACCTTCAACCTTTTGGTTACCAGCCTGGATTGTTAACCACAAAACTACACCACCCTCTCGGTACAGGATCAGCACATTTGTTGTGGCAAGACACAATGCTAAGCTACTGTACCTAGCCAAATACTCATAATCGTAATGTTCGTCACTAGTTTCCTTTTTCAAAAACTCAGGTCATTCATTCTGATATCTGGCAAAACCTCAAGACTTTGGTGTATGTGGGTGCCAGAATGACGTCTTTGTGGTGACAGAGTCATTTTAACAGTTGCTAGACTCAATTCCTGATAAAGCGATGCTTTTTCTCGCTGTTTCATTCGAATACCTTTATCTTGCCTTTTCATTTGAATACCTTTAACCTTGTACTGTGACAGTGTTCATTAAAATTCAAAGAAAAAGATGGTTTTAAAGAGGAAAAAGGAACAGTAATGTCAAGATTTGGGCGGTGTTGGAGTACAGTGATGTCATCATGAGTCTAAATATTATTTATATAAATGAAGGGGGTTTCCTGTGGACACACATTTTGGATGTAGACAGAATGACTCGCTATTTTTATGCAGGCTACTTTTGGCTCTGCTCAACATTTTAATCGTTTTAGTTTCTGTTTGATTTGGTGTGTTCTTTTCTTCATTTTCACTTGATTTGTTAGTTTTAGTTTTTCTAGTAAATTTCCTTTTAAAAATAGCTTTAGTATTTATATAAATAAATATAAATATCTATAAATATGTTTAATGCCATTTTCATTTTTTTTTTTTTATTAGAATTTTAGAATTTTTGGTTATCAGCCATAACATAATAGTTGCATCTACTCTTTTTAGTTTATCATATCAGCCAGTAATTTAGTAGCAGTGGTGCATTCCTACCTAACACCTAAACTTTCGCCTCTAAACCTTTCACTTCCTCTATTTCAGAGCCACGTGTTTGCCAACAACCCTTGGAGCTTCCCCCATCAGACCTACAGCTTACCCTGTCCTGTGCAATCTGAAAACCAGTAAGTACCCAGATTTCTGTCTAATCATGATACCTGATAAGGATGAATGACTTGGAGTGTTTTCCAAACCTCTTGGAAACCTAAAAGTGAACAAGAAACCAAAACTTTTCTTAATTAGCATGTGTTCCTGGTGTTACTGTTCACGTTATTCCAAAGGAAAAAAAAAAAAAAACATTTTTGTCTTTGTAATCTTCCTTCAAAATCGATTAAATGGCTTTCATTTTTGGCTGCACATATTTTGGTAGGTAATGGCATTTTTTTTTTTTTTTTTTTTTTTAATTATCCAATCAATCCCTGACATTATCCCAGCTAGGCATGGGCCAGTTACCAGTTTCAAGGTATACCATGGTTTGAAAAGGTCACGGTTTCAAAACCACTCAAATTTTCTGTGATACCGTTCCTGCGGTATGAGCTGTTTTTTATGTCTCGTCAAAGACAGAAAGTGCAGGAATCCCTCAGGCTGTATGCAGGTAGAGAGTAACAGGACCACTCCCCCTCCGGTTGGTGCAAGCAGTCAGTCAGTCACCTGTGTGGATGGCCGAAGAAGGTGAAGGGTGTGGCTGGTAACTGTATGATGATTGAAATCGCAAAATGGCCTTAATCACTAAATATACGTTTTCTAATACATTTATTTAAAGGTGCAATATGTAATATTTTCTGTCCGCTAGAGGTCGCTAGAGGCCTATTCAAAACAAAGGCGTAGCTTGATGACGCCAATTTTGAGTGCAGAATCTTGGGTCTTCACATGTGGTCTTCACATCAGAGCCAGTGGGATAGGACTCATGCAGAAATCATGTTCATGGATGCGATTATTAACATTACTGTAGTATGAAGCAGAGCAGGACAGGAGTGTTGTGGGAGGTGAACGAGGCCGCTGGAGCGATTGCGCAACACACGCCGCGAGCAGCGGAACTTTTATTATGTCACAGTCGTCTGCGCCACTTCCGCTTTTCCGGTCATGAGTATGAGGTAACGCAGCTCTGTTTATCATATTAGATACATTTGAGTGTGTTGAAAATGTTACTCTGTGCATTCGCTTGGTGGCTGCTGTGAGACACTGTTGCACACTAGGGCTGCACGATATATCGCATGAGATTGTCACGCGCATTTCGTCAGTAAAGCCAGTTCCCTGATTACCGCTAAATCGCCATCACCTGCTTTCAAATGGAGCGCCATTTAATACACAGAGCCGTAGATCACTGAAAAGCCACGCAATATCGCGTTCATTATCGAAGCGATTCATCTGCGATATGAACACGATATTGCGTGGCTTTTCAGTGATCTACGGCTCTGTCTATTAAATGCCGCAACATTTGAAAGCAGGTGATGGCGATTTAGCGGTAATCAGGGAACCGGCTTTACTGACGAAATGCGCGTGACAATCTCATGCGATATATCGTGCAGCCCTATTGCACACTGCAGTAAGCTAGATCGATTTTAGAATATAATATTAAATATTGGATGGCTTGTGTTGATAAATGGCATGGAATTAATTTTAAAACGTATTGTATGATGGAGAAAATGCTGTATGACTGTTACTAAAAATAAAGCTGCATCTGATTATGCTATGTTAGCTACTTGACAAAACAGTGTTTTTCTCTGAGGCATGGTAAAGCATGGTACTCACAAAAAATCAAGAAAATTAGATTTGAACAAGACTAAACTATATAACAATAATTAGTTTTCTGTCTATAAATATATCAAAACAGTTGTTCCCTTGTCTATTAAAACATGTAATATATTAAAGTGTCTTTGGTGTTTCCATGGTTTCTACAAAATAAAACCAGAAACCGATGGTAACATGGGTATGATGCAATTGACAGGCGACTCCTCACACGTCCTGGAGCCTTGGTTAAAATTGTAATTTTCTCACGATTTAGAAATAGTTGCAAACATTTGGGATATAGTATAAGTACTCAAGTGTTCAAAATATATAACACTGGCCTAGTGGTTTTTGGATATTTTACTGCAAAATTCGTACATATTGCACCTTTAATGGACGGATTGCTTCAAACAGCTCTGCACGAGCTTGCGCCTCCAATTGCAGGACATTATTAACATGTTTGCCAGGGTTCAAAGTGCCAAATGCGAGTAAAAATAGGCGCTGAAGCGATGTTATTCACCAGTTGCCCGGTAACTTTTAAATGATTTTTGACAATGCATGGATGTGATGTAATGTGTCTTAGTGCGATCTTCAAATCGCAACGTTTGTGATGTAATTATAGAAGCTCAATTATTTAATGTTTGAAAGTAATAAAGACATCCATAGATGTTAGTATTGTAAATTTACTGTTGTTCTGTAAAATAAAAAGTAATAATAATAATTATTTGTATCATATAATAACAACTATATTAATACTTTTTAATATATTCATTATAACTCTATTAATACCTTCTTTTTTGTCTTTAGCTGATCACATGCCTGGCTCAACTTGACTTCAACTTCAAAAAAGTAGTTTTTTAGCCAGACATTTTAAAATTACACATTTTAGAGCTGTAACCACAATACAGTGATACCGTGAAACTGTAAAACCATGATATTTTTGCTTAAGGTTATCATACCATCAAAATCTCATACCGGCCCATGCCTAATCCCAACCTACATTTGTATTTTGTTTCACTCACATATGCATCAGATTGTCTTTAAGAAAAATGTGTTGCCATTGTATTGTGTCTGCTATTTCCACAGGGGAAGCCCTTTTGCAAGTTGAGGCAGTGGTTTTCGGACTTATTTGGCGATAAAAGACCGCATTGCATTTGTAAGCTTAATACAGAATGTCACAACGAGTCTCTTCACATCTGCATGACCCGATAAGATGCAAACGAAAACATCCCTGAGCTTGACATGACATATGATAGGAACTTTATCAACCGGCTCGGTCTGTAACTTTAGTCTTCGCGGTGATGCCCTTGCCACTCCATAATGACTTTTCCTAGAAATCTGTTCTGTTGCGACCCAGTTACACAAAAGACCAGACTCAGTGGGTTTTGTTTAAGAAAAGATTGCAAAGTTAAATGCCAAATTCAAGTTGACCCAAAAATAAAAATCCAGTTGTCATATAGTTTCCAAAACTGTATGACTTTTTTATCGCTGGAGGAACACAAAAGATGATATTTTATTTATTTATTTATTTTTTATTTTTTTACAGTGAAAGTCAATGGGGTCCAAACAGTGTTGTTTTTGGACCCCATTGACTTTCATTGTATGTACAAAAACTGTTTATACATTCTATCTTATGCTACTTTCGCTATCAAAATGTCTGAAAAACAGCTTAAAGAATGTATACAATTCACCACACATACTTCTCTAATGATGTGTCATCATTCGGGAACTGTTGTTATGTCTGATCATTTCATGTTTTCATGTGATCAGGTGGAATCAGAGGTCACGTGAAAGAAGGGGTGTTTTGTTTACAGAGACTGTGGGAAGTCCTCTCTGTATTTATAGCACACAGTAGCATTTTGCCGAAGAAATATGGCATAGGGAAAAGAGGAGTACGAGATATATGTGTGCAAAGGTCAATGCGTTTGAAAACGTCGAAATAAGGGTCTCGGTTTTAGAAAGAATAACAGTTTGTGGTTGATGCTAGCGTCAGTGCTACATCCTGTCCACCCACTCCCTGGTGGAAAAAACATTGTGAAGCATTCACAGAATTTCATAGCTAGCTATGTGAGAACCTTTTAATGGTGCTTTGGCAATTTTTTTTTTTTTAAAGCATCACCTTTTGCAGACAGAATAGGAAAATACCAAACTTCATGGTTATCAGTTTATGCTTCATATTACATTCTTCCAGAGCAAGACACCAGACACCAGATACCAATTTTCCCACTTTAATGAGTCATAGTTAAACAGATGATTCAAATCTCTTGGTGTTTTTAGTTCTGACAACATTGTTATTATATTATATTTTTAAATTGAAGCAAATATAATATTATTATTGTTGCTGTTATTGTCATTAATAATAATAATAATTTGATGCACTATGATATTTTATATTTTAATATTATAAATTTATTTTTATATATATTATATTTATATAATACTACTATTACTATTATATAATACTATTATTTTTATTATTATATAATTATTAATAATGGCAAATAAAAAATAATGATAATTACCTACTGTTAATTAAAAATAAATCTAACAAATAAAATAATAATAATATTAATGGAAATAATAAATAATAATTCAAATTGGATCAGTGATAGACAACCAGACAAGTAGGAATCTTACCTTTACAATTGAAAATAGTACTTCTGGTGCCATATTTAATTTAACACGATGAAAACATGCATTGAAGGATAGTTGTACAGTCTGTTTAACATATTGTGTACCTGGTAGTTGAAAGGGCAGCATATAAAGGTGTCTAGACTTGTATAGCGAATGTTGTTTACCTGACCGCCACAATCTGTCTGAAAGCATTAAAATAGTCAGACAAAAACAGAGATTGATTCAAGAGACTATATACTTTATTAGCATTTATTTACTAGACTGACTGAAAATGATTTTATTGTCCATTTTCCTCCACCGTTTGCTGCAGATACAAGTGATTTTTCTCAGAGGGATATGATTACACAAGACAGAGATGGGGCATTATGGGATGGGTTCAGTGGGTTCCAGAGGTCAGTGCCGAGAGAGTCGTATTGTGTTGATGGAATGTGCCTGAATCGATGTGCCAAGCCTGCGGTGCAATATCATACGAAGGGGATTTCCATATAACCTCTGAGTCTGAGGATATTTAAATATGGACCATTTTATTTGAGGAACACAAATGCACTGCACTGCAAATTCGTGGTTTTGTAATTAAAATAAATGAAATATTTACTTTATTAATAAATACCCCTGGTGTTATAGTGTAGTGTAGTGCAAATTTGTTTTTAAGAATCTTTTATCAAAATGCAACAACTTTCAACTGAAACTGTTACTTTTTATCTGTTGATGTAGCCAAGTCAGTATGAGCAAAGTTTATATGAGCAAAGATTATAAAATTATATAAACCAGAAATATCATAGCCTTCCATCTAATCAAATCCTGCATATATTAGGTACTACTTAATATTCAATTTCACTGATTTCAGATTTACACATTCCTTATTGTTCATTAAAAATACATAACAAAACTATACTAATAGCATCAACAACTGTTGTCCATTTTGGTAGAATAATTTTTGCCAAATTGTCTTGGTTCAGTATGATGCATATGCTACCATTCAAAAGTTTGGGGTCGGTGAGATTTTTTTAAAATGTTTTTGAAAGAAGTCTTTTCTGCTCACCAAGGCTACATTTAATAGTATTGATTATTATTGCATTTAATAATTTTGATTAAAATTGCAGTAAAACAGTATTATTGTGAAATATTATTAAAAGAAGTTTTCTATATGAATATATTTTAATATATACTGCTCAAAAAATTAAAGGAACACTTTGAAAACACATCAGATCTCAATGGGGAAAAATATCATGTTGGTTATCTATAGTGATATGGACTGAGTAATGTGTTAGGAATGAAAGGATGCCACATCGTTTGATGGAAATGAAAATTATCAACCTACAGAGGACTGAATTCAAAGACACCCTGAAAATCAAAGTGAAAAAATGATGCAGCAGGCTAGTCCATTTTGCTGAAATTTCATTGCAGCAACTCAAAATGGTGCTCAGTAGTTTGTATGGCCTCCATGAGCATGTATGCATGCCTGACAATGTTGGGGCATGCTCCTAATGTGATGACGGATGGTGTCCTGGGGTATTTCCTCTCAGATCTGGACCAGGACATCACTGAGCTCCTGGACAGTCTGAGGTGCAACCGGGTGGTGTCGGATGGACCAAAAAAAAATCTCCCAGAGGTGATCTATTGGATTTAGGTCAAGCGAGCATGGGGGCCATTCAGTGGTATCAATTCCTTCATCCTCCAGGAACTGCCTGCATACTCTCGCCACATTAGGCCGGGCATTGTCGTGCACCAGGAGGAACCCAGGACCCACTGCACCAGTGTAGGGTCTGACAATGGGTCCAAGGATTTCATCCCAATACCTAATGGCAGTCAGGGTGCCATTGTCTAGCCTGTAGAGGTCTGTGCGTCCCTCCATGGATATGCCTCCCCAGACCATCCCTGACCCACCACCAAACCGGTCATGCTGAACGATGTTACAGGCAGCATAATGTTCTCCACGGCTTCTCCAGACCCTTTCACGTCTGTCACATGTGCTCAGGGTGAACTTGCTCTCATCTAAAAAGCACAGGGTGCCAGTGGCGGACCTGCTAATTCTGGTGTTCAATGGCAGATGCCAATCGAGCTCCAGAAACCCTTATGAAGTCTGTTTCTGATTGTTTGGTCAGAGACGTTCACACTAGTGGCCTGCGGCTCATGCTACCAGTAGTGACACTGACCCTAGCCAAATGCAAAACTAG
This sequence comes from Megalobrama amblycephala, assembly GCF_018812025.1. Classification (NCBI taxonomy): domain Eukaryota; kingdom Metazoa; phylum Chordata; class Actinopteri; order Cypriniformes; family Xenocyprididae; genus Megalobrama; species Megalobrama amblycephala. The sequence continues at coordinate 19,495,406 of NC_063045.1, read as the reverse complement.
TGAAAAACAGTCAGAAAAGATGAGTTGGGAAAAAAAGTCATTGGCCTCCACCTGTAAAACCATTCCTGTTTTGGGAGTTGTCTCATTGTTGCCCATCTAGTGCACGTGTTGTTAATTTCATTAATACCAAAGCAGCTGAAACTGATTAACAACCCCTTCTGCTATTTAACTCACCAGATCAATATCCCAGGAGTTTAAATGACTAAAAATGATGCTATTCTCTGATTAAAAAGTGTTCCTTTAATTTTTTTGAGCAGTGTATAATATAATTTATATTAGGGCTGGGCGATATATCGCATGCAATTGTCACGCGCATTTCGTCAGTAAAGCCACTGATAAGCTACGCAATATCGCGTTCACTATTGCAGATGAATCGCCTTCGATAATGAACGCGATATTGCGTAGCTTATCAGTGATCTACGGCTCTGTCTATTAAATGCCGCTCCATTTGAAAGCAGGTGATGGCGATTTAGCAGTAATCAGGGAACCGGCTTTACTGACGAAATGCGCGTGACAATCGCATGCGATATATCGCCCAGCCCTAATTTATATATTAATTAAATATATCATTAATATAATTTATTCCTGTGATGATTTCCAGCATCATTACTCCAGTCTTCAGTGTCACATGATCATACTAATATGCTGATTTGCTGATCAAGAAACATTTCTGATTATTATCAATGTTGGAAATGGTTGTGCTGCTTAATATTTTTGTGGAAACATGATACATTTTCTCATGATTCTTTGATTTATTGATAGTTCAAAAGAACAGCATGTATTTGATATATAAAACATTTGTAACATTCTAAAAATCTTTACTGACACTTTAGATCATTTATGTATCCATTTATGTATCCTTGCTAAATAAAATTAAAGAACAAAAACTGACCCTAAACTTTTTTTATGTACATTATTCATAAAGTGGGGGCTTCTATTTTGTTTTTATAATTTTAATATAATTTTTAAAAATTATAAAATTAAGTTACATAATCAGCACAACCATTTCAATGACGGATTGAAAAAATATACATTTTCCTGTTAAATAATTATTTATTTTGCATCATAATGCCTCTTTGTTTTACATTGTTCAACATTCTGTAATTCTGTATATTTAGAAATTTTAAATCCCAGATGCTGAAAGTCACATATGCTCAATGTCAGCTTCCTGTCTAATATATCTTCCTAACTAGCAACACGACAAAAATATCCATCTCGGAGTGAAGCTTCCTGAAATGTAATGTGGTGATTTCCTACAAAGTGAGAGACAGAGAACTGAAAGTGAATGTCACATGATGCGCATGACTCGTATGGTAGTTAATGAATGAATGTCACATGATGGGAGGCCGTCGGTGGAGGCACTTTAACGATCTCAAACACACTGATCTCTACAGTCTATTCAAATATACACATTTGTGAAACGCGCAGTTCACCCAAATAGACAATGCAGTCATCATTTTCTTATTTTTTGCATATGTTCTCCTTAAATATGTGTTCTAATGTGTCATTCACATCGACTTGTTTATAATGTGCACTTATAAAAGTCATTATGTGTATTTGTTTTTGTTTTTTATGTCCCATCCTGACTTTTTTCGGTCACATTGCTGTCATTATGTTTTCATGACACCAAAAACTGTGAATTTCCCTCTTCCTTTTTTTTTGTTTACTCTGCTCGTGATCCGTCACGAAGTTAATTCCTAATGCTGCGCTTACATTCATTTTGTCACATCTCTCCAGGCAGCACCTTTTAAACGGCCAATCAGACATGCACACGGATTTGTTTCCCAATGGCCCCAGTGACTTCGACTTCGACTTCCCCGGCTTGGATCTCTCTCGGAACGGAGACCTCTTTCAGGTAAGGCCCTGCTGTTTGTGATATTGGCGTGTCTTGAAGGCTTTGATCCTCCTCGTGTTGCGTTCACGGCTGATGAAATGGCGTCTAGACAGGATTAAGACTGTGTTTGTCATCTCACAAAGACTTGTCATTGATGAGCAGATATAGTTACATGGCTGTTTGAGAATTAAATATCTGTAGTATTTTTTTCTTTTTTGTTGTCTTTTATAATTATCACAGTTTTTTTTTATGTAAGTTTAAGTTTTCAGTTTTATTTTTATCTTTTCATAGAGATTCAAGCACACTTAAAGTCTGTAAATCCTGTTTGAGTGGATTAGACTGGCAAAAAAATTTTTTGCTACTACATAACTTTTTTTGTTAGCTTCTGTAAAACAATCACGATTATGATTATTGACATAAGCAAGCATTATCTATTTTGGGCAATATTGAGATCACAACTATTTCACATAATCAGTCATTTATTTTACTTTAAAATAAACTTACTATACTCACAAATACTATAAATAATATACTCACATAATCCGAAGCATGCATGCAAAAGATCCATTTGAGGGTTATATTAGCTGTGTGAACTAATATTTAAAGGGGCTGCAGCCTGAATCGGTGCATAGTTAATGATGCCCCAAAATAGGCAGTTAAAAAAATTAATTAAAAAAAATCTATTGGGTATTTTGAGCTGAAACTTCAGACACATTCAGGGGACACCTTAGACTTATTACATCTTGTGAAAGAACATTCTAGGGCACCTTTAATCATGATTAATTGCATCCAATATAAAATGTTAAATATAAATATTTTATATATAAATATTTTTTTTTAAATATACATACATGTGTGTGTTTTTATATATACAAAATAAATATACACAGTACATATATGTACTATATATATTATATATAGTATATATTATGCACAATATATATAAACACAAACTTTTATTTTGGATGCAATTAATCGCGATTAATCATTTGAAAGCACTACTTTCAACAAAAGTTTCTTTGTAAACTCTGCAAATGACAGCTGTTAAGTGACTAAATGACAGTGGACGGGGGCCTATGGTGCGATGATGTATAACTATTCATCAGTTCTTGCTCTGGAGGCACAGATCCCACAATATCAATACGAGGCATTAAAGGGATAGTTCACCCAAAAATGAAAATTAGCCCATGATTTACTCACCCTCAAGCCATCCTAGATGTATATCACTATCTTCTTTCAGGACAACTTTATACAGAATGCGCAAGTTGATTTGCGGCGGAAGAGTATCTTTGACCTGACGCACTACATAATGATGAACACGGAAGCGCAGAGGAGAGAGCAAAACAAATCAACGGTCATGGATTATAAGTCTAAAACGAGAATTTTTAAAGAGAAATGTCAGAGGATTTCGATATAAGAGAAGAGGAGTTTGAGTTTGTTGCACAGCCGTATTTGTTTGAACCGTGAGAGACGTCTAAGCTTGCGCTACTCCTACATTCTGCGTCATACATCGCGTCAGAGGATTACTCCTATGTCGACGCGCGCATTCTGCGTACGGTCATCCCTCGGAAGCTATTTATTTGAATTTATAATGTTTTAAACATGGATATTTTTCTCACAAAAACACATCGTTTCGCTTCAGAAGGCCTTTATTAACCCCCTGGAGTCATATGGATTACTTTTTTCTTTTTTTTTTATGGATGGATGCATTATTTTTGGCTTCAAAACGTGCCCACCCCCCATTCACAACCATTATAAACCTTGGAAGACTAAAGATATTTTTAACTTATCTCTGATTGTGTTCATCTGAAAGAAGTAGTCATATACATCTAGGATGGCTTGAGGGTGAGTAAATCATGGGCTAATTACTATCCCTTTAAATTCTTTGTTTATAATGAGGAGGACGTTTTAAGCTATGAAACTTGCCAGATGTTTTAATGGTACACAGACCACTTATATGTCAAAAGATCAAGGCAAATTAGTTTTCTCATGTCATGACCCCTTTAAACATATAGTTTTTCAGACAGATGAAAAATTAAATGCAACTAACCATATTATCATGTGAGTTTACAAAATAAATACACTTTTGCACAGTTGGTACTTTGTCACAAACTAATTCGTCACTTGTACGGGTTGCATGACATCTCAGTATTTTGTGATGATTTGTAATGATTGGAAGATTTTTTTTTTTTTTTTTTGGTGCTGCGTTTGGTACTGGATTGCCACGTAAGAACCATGTTTAGAAAGTGCTGGAGTGTAGAACGAGAAACCTTAACCCCAAAGAAACATTACAGCAAAAAAAAGAGCTCTTCATGTAAATATTTTTTCAAATATAAAACAGGTTTTTGAACAGGTTTTCCCCGTCTGCCATTGTTCCACTCTCTGCCATGCTTCCACTTTCATTTTTATGTAACAAATCATTTTTAAAAGAAAAGGTGCCTCCCAAACAGGACAGACCAAAAGACTCAAGCTGCCTGACATGATTCATTTCACTCATCACGTTTGGAGCTGCGTCCTGCCGCCTATAAGTAGAACATAATGGGGATTAAATCTGGATCCACCCACTGTGTAGGAGTCAAGACACCAGCAACAAGTTTTCTGGCTCTGGGCAGCGCTGTAGCGCTTTAATTGCCACGCGCTCTGACACTGTAACAGAATCACTCAAGCAGTGGTTTCAGGTTCCCGCCCCGCCGTAGCTAAGTTTAAGTGTTTGTAACATTACAGGAACATTACCTCAGCGACTAAATAAAGCTGTAATAAAATGACAAAAAATAAAGCTATATTAAGGCATGTCATCACCTTTTTGAGAGTGCAGGATGATGGGGAAACTCACCAAAGAGAAAAACACTCAAGTGAAGAATTTAGACTGGAGGATTAAGCTAAAACATATTAATTGAATTATATTTATTGAATATTATATAAAGCTTGACAATTATTATTTATATATTTTATAAATAATTATAATATTTTATTTATAAAATATATAAATAATAATTGTCAAGCTTTATATAATATTCAATAAATATAATTTAACTAATTTATGTGTATTTAAATAAACACAAAATATCTATATATATTATATATATATATATATATATATATATATAAGATATTTTTTCTTAAATATACATGAATATTTGTTTATTTAAATATATACATAATAATTATACACAGAACAAACACACTTATATTACGTAAACACAGACTCTTATTTTGGACACGATAATCACGATTATCGTTGAAAAGCCCTAATTTTGACTATATTTTATTTATATATATTTATATACTGTATATGATACGGTACATTAATATTAATTATTAATATTAAATCATATTTTCAGCCTTTTTCCAATATTCAAAATATTTCTTCAGTTTCAGAGAAAAGCTGACAAATATTATTTAAATATTATTTAAATAAAAAATATGATTAATTTCATAATTATTACTTAATTTAGACCATTTTTATTATGATTAATAAATCATTTTACATATTTAAAATCATATTAAATCATCTTGAATGTTAGATACACTGACAAATAATTCTTTACATATTTATTTAAATATTATATAAATAATCAATTATACAAGTTTGTTTAATATTATTATTTTTGACTCTGTATAGCAGAAATGGCTTTAAAATTTAAATAATGTGTTGTATATGTTTCTCTTGCTGTCCCTCTTTAAACTCACTAAATCATTAAATTTTATTTCCAAATACCCAAATTGAATGATTTAGTGAGTTTAATTAGCAATGCTAAGGTCAAATAAAAAGCACATTTTTATTAGTGTCAGATGAAATCTACCGTTTGCTATGTCTATCGTCAGGGCTTTGGTCTAGTATAATTGGATTTAAACATGTCTGGGTGATTCAGACTCAAGAAAGGTGGATGGTGAGTAAGACCCCCTCTGTTGTGGTTAGTGCCATGCTCTTCTTCAAGAGATCTCAGTCATGGTGCCCAGCTGCTGCTATAGGGAAGACACTCATGACAGTAGAGCCCTCCAGTACTGCAGACTCAATTTGTAAATAAGTTTTCAAAGCTGTGAGCTTGTTCAGGATGTAGTTCCTCATCATATGAAGCTTTTTCAGGATTTCCTCTTTTTGTTTAGACACGAGTTGTTGTTTACAGGATGTACGACCGTACAATCAAAATAAAGATGCACCGCAAATCTTCTAGCCTCCCACCCACAGCTTGTTGCTCTATTTAAGATGCACAGGTTTAGTTTGTGTTGGATCTCTTGTTTTCCAATAACTGAATAGTGATTTTGATTAGTTTATCCATCTATTTTTTTAATTCTTTCTTTTTTTTTTCAATAATATAATTTTATTATATACTACCAATAATACTATTAATTGTATTATTAATATTATTTATAAATGTTCAATATAAACTGTGATAAATGTTTTATTTTATAAATTTAATATATGCTGCATCATGTTTTGGACTTTTTTCTGCATTGTGGTGGATATTTATAATTTACATACAATCAGGCTACATGTTAGCCTGGACAATGGATATTTTTGTGTATTTGAAGTTAAGGGTTTGTTGACATTCATTTATACTTTTCCCCCCCTTTTTTTCTCATTATATATTTAAACCACATTGACATTCTTGCTGATCACACAGCAATATCACATCAACTCTTTTTAGCTTCTTTCTGTTGATCGTCACCTGTCACATGTATTGTAGTCATGCACCTGCCCTGAGATTGTAGAAAAGTGTGCAGCTGTGCAAAACCACAGAGCTCTACTGAACCCAGACTAGTGCATGAAGAGACAGTGGCTAAACTGGAAAATGCATTGATTCTGTATACGCTCATGCATGCACCTGCATTTATAAACAATACTAAATGTAGTAATGAATGCAGGTGCATTACACATGCATATAGTTTTTTTTTTTTCTAGCACAGCTTTACATTTTGCTTCTAATTGACTAAAAATAGTATTTTTAAGGAGAAAGGAGGCATTTTCATGAACTAAAGTATTCATTTGCTTCTGTTTCACGAGTGAAAGCATTCCTCTTGTTTTTTTAGCTTTGATGAGCATGTAAGAAGTCACTGTGTTTCGCAAACTAAAGGAAAAGAGATCTTACCTGAACTCTACAACACAAGAGATTGTGAAACCGCAGGCCAACCACAAAGCTCACAGATCTACATGCATTTGCGTACTCCTGTCACAGGCACGTTTTGTAGGGCATGCATCATCATCGTCATCTCTGGGAGGGTCTTTGGAACGCCATTTTTTCCCCTCATGAACTACTTAAAGCATTTGAACACTCTGCAGAGATTCATTTAAATGTTAAGATGGCTTTAAGTGGGAGGTTGCCAAAACTGAATTGCCGTAAGTGGATTTTAGAGGAAACGTACAGTCGTTAATATAGCCTACACCATTTAGACTTAACTGGAAGCCATTTTCCTGTACACCTTCCAAGGAAAGAAGATTTATCTTATAGATTTATATCTATATAAGATAGATTTATATCTATCTCTATATACATAATAAGGCTTGCTACGGTAGTTGGTGTTACCGTTGTTCAGTCACATCACCGATTTCATCACTTGGCCACCGCGGCACAGAGGCCTTTTTTTTTTTTAGTTTAACACGTTAAAAATATTAAACGCAGTTAACACAGTATCTGTTTTTCTGCGTTATATGATCAAGCTCTAATTCATGCAAATGCTTTTAAACCATTCAAGCATGACAAGACAAAAGAGAACGCGGTGTCTGTGAATGTCCTGCCTATGTGACACACACACACTACACGCGCCAATATTGAGTTCTCTTCCGCACTTGAACGAACGATAACACACACAAATTATGCCAAAATGTCCGTTTTGTCAAGTGTCCTCATAAGAGCAATCTTAAAAAATGAGTTAAATTAAAGGTCCCGTTTTTCGTGGTTTTTTGAAGCTTTGATTGTGTTTATAGTGTGCAATATAACATGTGTTCATGTTTCGCGTGTAAAAAAACACAGTATTTTTCACATAATTTACTTATCTGTATACCGCTGTTTCCACTGTCATAAAAACGGGCTGATGACTTCCTTGTTCTATGAAGTCCCTCCTTCAGAAATACGTAACGAGTTCTGATTGTGCCAGCGGTTCCTGTGTTGTGATTCGACAGCAGCTTAGCGAACCTTGCCCGGAAAGGTCACGCCTCTTACCATAACGTGGAGATGCACGTGCTCAGTGTTATTGTAAACATGTCTTTAATTTTACCCTATCAATTTGAGCCGGAATCAGACCCGGTGATTGGACTGCGGGATGAAAATAACAGCGTTTCGACGACATGGCGACAAACACACTCTACAAACGCAACTCTTGTGTATTCCTGTGGGCGGAGGTTAGTCAAAGAACTGTTTTAGTGACGTCATTAAAGAAGGAAGTAGAGGGATGTAGTCCAAACTGGCCGTTCGATGTAGGCGACTTCTGTTAAATAAAATATCTCGCTTGGCATTGAACTTTGAGCTTTAAAATTTTACAGATTTTATTTATACTCTAACAACAACATTACACACTAACTAAAGTTTGAAACATGGGATCACGAAGAACGGGACCTTTAAGTCTTAAATGAACGTAAAGGTTTGTGATAAAATGGGACGCGTGTCAGATCTGCGTCGTGTGCAGCAGCGGCAGATCTTAAAGTGTCATTAATGTGAATCAAAGAACAAAGGTAAGAGAGAGAATTACTCACTGCTCTTGACTAAAGAACTTAAACGTTGTGTTCTTTATTTATTTGGTTCCACAGTTTCCACGGTTTGGTTTTCAGTTTATATAAACGTTGTGTAAGTTAGCCTATTTGTTATTTTATATTAGGCCTAGCATGGTGTATTCTTAATCGTTCTGTTAATAAACATTCTATGTTTAATATAAGTGAGTTTGTTATTGTACTGTTTTGTTGTTGTGTTTTTCAGTAAGAATAATAACTCGCCATAAAATGTTTTAATTCAATAAAATTATGTATTTATATACTTTAATATATAAATGATAAGATTTTTTATATATATATATTAGGGCTGTCAAAAATTTAAAATTTTTTAATCTATTTAATTACATGATACATGATATGGCGATGAATTAATCTAATTAATCATAATTTAATTGCACATCAATTTTGGCTGATAAATTTACCCCAAAAGATAATTTGAAGTCATTATTGTGTAAAGCATCAAATAGACATTACAATAAGTAGCTTCAGAAAGAAATTTTTTTATTCAATTCAACATAGAATTTTTTACACATGAACTTTTGGACCATGAGGTTGAGTAAATGATGACTGAATTTTCATTTTTGGGTGAATTATACCTTTTAAGATTTTTTTAATTAATATGGAAATATGAAGGTGGCGATAAATGTCTTAATGACTTATTTGCTTTTGAATAGCTCTCGCTGTACTTTGATGTCATACACCGATCGGTCCGTGTAGCACTGCTTCAAGTACAGCAAGTCTTTTATGAATGGTCCGCTGAATCATTGGTTTGGTTTCACTTGGTTTGTTCAAAACGTGGATTCAGAAATGAAACACTGCTGTGCATTGCACAGAGACGAACAGTTCTGATTTGTCTTTGTATTTTCATTGGCAAAAATGAACAAAACAGACAATATTGTGTCTAAAATAACATATATATATATATATATATATATATATATATATATATATATATATATATATATATATATAAAACTTCTTATTTACTTAACTGTTGTATAAATCAGTATTGCATTTGCACTCGTTATATAGGCTATGGGACAAAAACAGCACGTGTGAAATATTGCACTCGTTACTCGTGTGATATTGCTTAACTCATATGATCTAAACATGAGACATAAAACTCAAACAGGGACATTTTTGCCCCCATATCTTGAATTTTAGGGCCAATGTTTTTCTCAAATTTTTCATATTTTTATGTATTTTTAACCCTCTGGTGCTGTTTGGACATTTTTACCCGAAAAATTTAACATTTACTTTTTTAGAATATTTTACTTTATCGGAATAGTACGAAACTTGGCAAGGGTTTAGGCACTTGATATGTGATCACAAAAAAAATAAAATCATGCACATGATTCAAAAAGGTTAAATGGTCCTTAAAAAAAAAAAGTCACACCTGTACTGTTCATGGTCAAAAATGACCGCATTGGAAATGAAGCAGATTTCATCTAGTGGAAATGTTTGGTACTGTGCCCAAACAAAATCTTACTGAAAGCTCATTTTTTGAGATAGCAGCCTCAAATATGGAACACAGCTTGTTTAGATTTAATTAAAATAAAAATAAACATTTCTGTCATTTTTGACCACCATGTGAGCAGCACCAGAGGGTTAAATTAATGTAGTTTTTTATTAATTTTGTTTTGTAACAAATGTTTTTCTTTTTTAAATATATGACCATTTCTAGAGTTTTGTTTGTTCTAACTACAATGGTGACTATTATATATAATATAAAATGTATGTAGTTCATATATATATATATATATATATATATATATATATATATAAAATAATAACCAACATTATGTTTGTAAAAATTGTGCATTGTTAGTTCATGATACATAATGCTCTACCTAACAGTATAATATACACAATTTTTGTAAAGTTCATAGTGTCAAATAATGGCACATCTTTCTCATACCTCCCCCTCAGTGGAAGGATATTAACTGTACTGGAAGCTAATAAGTGAGTCATGTTTACTGATATCTTTGTAATACTGATTCACACTGATTCACAGGCGCCATTCTGTCGTCGGGGCTACCGGTCACTGGCCATGATGTGCCTCCACAAGACATCGATTTCTATTACAAGCCATCACGGGACTCCAAACTGATTAGGCTACCTTAGATGGCCTTTTTTTCCCATAAGCATCCCAGGCAGGTGTTTATTCCAGTCTGATGTGTTTTTGGGAAACCAGCCAATTGGATATGACTTCATTTAGCATCTACGGTGCGTTTAAAACCTGTACTTCAGTCATAAAAATATGACTTTGTTAACTGGTCTGCTCTGACGTAAAAACTAATAGGCCTGATTGTTTTCCATTCATAAGTGATGAACACAAAAGGGCACAGCCCGGACCGAAATAAATGCGCTCAGCTGGGAGCCACTAAACATAATAATCATTAAATAATGATCTGCCAGCGTTAAACAGATCCAGTGCAGCCGCCACAGCGCTCTGGAGAACCGTAGCGCTGCACTGTTTACACTACGAATGCGGTTGAGTTACACCATGTACTGTAAAGAGGGCCTGACTGCCAGTAACTCTAGTCACTTACCAACAAAAGCATCATTTCCTGAAAGCTCCTCCCCTCCCCTCCCCCTCGCTCAGCTCCCCTCCCCTCTCAACCACCTTTAGCATTGAGGAACTAAACCACAATCAATATGAGTAAACCTTCATGCACATACCTGTCACTCCTCTTTTACTAGGAAGGGCACAGGGGTCTCTCAAGAGCCTAGAAACATACCTGTTGTGCCAGTGGGAGAGTTGTTATTCTTTCCGCCCATCCTACTTTGGGAATGTTGCAGCTGTGAGCGTGCCGGTTCTTTCTCCAGCACATGGAAAGGATCTGTTGTTTCCAGGAGGTGAATGATAGTGACTGGACCCATGTCACTCATGCAGTTTTGGACTAAGTTTTATGCACAGCTGGGACGTCCTCCGCCCAAGGTAGAGCACGTAAATCTCTTTGATATGATCCTTGTGAGGATTTTGATCACTTCTATCAGAAATATATTATGTTGCAGTGTATAAAATTCAGGTTTGGTTGACAGAGGAAAGACGTTGACTTCTTGCCTAGTGCTCTACATTATTTCCTTGAACATATAAGAAACATCTGAAGATCTGTCACTGAGCTGTCAGTTTGCTATAAACTGCCATCATTTTGTCGTTTTTAATGATGGGTGTTTATCACCTGCATTTGTTTGCGGTCATCTTGTCAGTGTTTACTATTAGTGATCAGTATGACAAACAATCACAATTTTTATGATTTGTCCTTTGGTAAATTTTTAAAATATATACTTTATGTAATTACATGTATAAATACAAAATAATAATAAACATATTTAATATCTGTATAATATATTTTTCTCAATTACATACTTTTTATGTACTTTTATTTTTATATATTTTATATTTTAATTTTATAATTTATTTTTTATCACTTAATGTTTTTTAGAAAATAATTTATATATATAATTTATTATAAATGTATTATATTAGATATATATAATACATATAAAATATATTTTATATATAAATATTATATAAATATTTTTTATCATACTATCATACTATTTTATCATACTATCATTATAATATTATGTATTTTATATAAATTAAAAAATGTATTTTTTTTTTTACAATTTTATTTTGCAAAAAATGTTTTGTGTGTGAGAGTGAGAGTTTCTAGATTGATCTTTTGCATACAATTTTGCATTTAAAGCATCACTCTGTTTACAAAGATGGCTGTAAACACTACAATATGCATGACAATCACCACTGCTAGTTTCCAGTAAGAGGTGGACGCAGGTGATTTCTTGGATTTGGCTCAATTTTGTATTATTGCTCGCTCTCCTTTTTTTTCTCTCTCTCTCTCTCTCTCTTTTTTTTTTTTTGCATTAGTTTTGCAATCTCATTGCTGTTAAAAAGCATTTATGATTGCATCAATCTCAGGAAGTGGACAAACCACAGCAAAAGATTTTGAAATTTGACATGATTTTTGCACTTATTTTTGCAGTGCACACAGATCTCTTAGTTGTCGAATGAATCTTAGATGAGAATGTCCTGTGTTGCATGGAGGGCACTTCCCTTTAATTCCGGTCATCATGATTTGTCTGTTATCAGAGGGGTTTGGGGCTCTATTTTGGGCCTGTGGCAGGGCAACACTTGTGTTTTACGGGAACAGTGTGATGTAAAATGCTGTTAAGGCACAATGAGCCTTCGCTTCCCAAACCAACGACCTTCAGCACTGCATGACATCAACCACATCTCCCTTTTGTACAGTCTTCTTTCTTGCACCTTTCCTTCTTTTCTTTTTTGTTTGTTTCTTTCAGTTGTTTGTCTGACGTTTCGCTTGTCAATTCTTTTATTTGTCTGTTTCGTTTGACCGTTCTATTTTAATTCATCTGTTCTCACTTTCTTTAAGTTTGCATATGTTCATTCGTTTTTTTGTTTGTCTGTTCTTAGGTTTGTTAATTTTTTTTTTTTTTTAGGTCATCTGTTCTTCCTTTCTTTTCTTGTTCGTTTCCATTGCTTGTTTCTTTCGTTTGTTCATCCGATCTTTTGGTTTTTGTGTGTTCTTTTATTTATTGGTTTGCCTTTCTTTCTTTCTTTCTTTCTTTCTTTCTTTCTTTCTTTCTTTCTTTCTTTCTTTCTTTCTTTCATTTCCTCCTGTCCTTTGCCATCTTTTTTACTTATCTATTTCCTTGATCTTTATCTCCCTCCTAACTAAATGAAATAAATAGGACATAAAACGGATCAGGAAGCTTGATGTGATAATCTGGCAGTGACGCTTTAGGCTTGTCTGCAGTTTTCCCGTCAGTGTTTGTTGGGAAGGTTCAATAAGTGTCATGTTGTGGTGTAACCTGACACATTGTCGTAATAATCAGGCTTTATTACAGTACGGGAGTGTCAGGAGATGTTTGTGTGTATTTTTCTCCCCTTGTACACACAAGCTTTATTCATCTTGCACAAGAGTGCGGCCAGCTTGTCTTGCAGGTGCATCTTTTTCCTTATATTTCATACAGGAAACATTTGCGCAGACTTACAGTAAATGATGCATTTCTGGTGGTCCCCACAGATGAGCGCTGCCACCTCATCTCTACCGGGTTTGTCTATTTCCCCCCGGCAATGATTTTCAAAGCTCTTTTGCTGTAAATCACTGGCTGAGAGGTTATTTTTTGTCACTTTCTTGTCATTTCCAGCTTCTGGTTGTTAAATGTTTATGCTGACAATGCATGGTGGCGCCTGCTGAATGGAAAAAAGGCTTTAGGAAACTCTACCATCTTTGCCCAGCTCTCCCCAAACCAAACAGACAATTCAGCATGCTTCAAAGAAGCCATGGTTTTACAGAGCACCGCATCCAAAAACCAGACAGAACTGAAATTGTCCGTTCACAAGGCTGGAAAGCGTCAAAGCATTGCAGGATTTTTCTTGGTGACTGCAGGTTATAGAGTTCAGGTTAGCCTGCCCTGTGGACGAAAAACCATGGTGGGATTTAGAATGGATAGAAAACGAATGCAAGTATTTTCCTCAGTTTATGTGCCTCCTTTGCGACCACACTGTATTCCTGTAAATGCATAAGTGACCATGTTAAGACACATTGGTCATGAAGTAACATGTTTCAAGTAATAACTAAATTTGACATTTGTTGGTCCTATATTTGAGTCTTTTAGGGGGGTATCACACATAGTTTCTGCCAATCTCATGTTAATCTTGAGTACATATGCATCCTTCATATCTCCGAAAAGTCTTTAGTTTTGTCATATTTATAAAAGATAGATACGCTAAACCGAGTCTTTCCGAAAAAAGCAGAGATCCTGGAGGCGTGTCTGCCCTCAGTGCCGTGGGCGGAGCTAAAGAGTCACTTCTGCATAGAGATCTCATGCTAGCTGCAACATCATTATAAATAAAAAGGGAACAAAAACGTTTGTGTTGTTTACATTATATGCACTTGCGCGCCGATTGCCAACAAAACACAGACACCTGATGCAGCTTTACTCAGTTTGGCGCTGAATCTGCAAATCCAGCGCCAAACTGGGACTTGTTTACAAAGTATTCATCACCGAAATCCCGGTGAAGAAACAAACAATCATACATGCACAAATCCACTGCTGCCTCGCAAAAGGTTAACTCTGGGTTCTTTGGGAAGCTGAAAAGGGTAATCTTTCCCTCACAACCAAAAACACACTCCTTTGTTTACAGGAGATGCGTCTCATTTCGGAGGCTGCGTCCTCCGGAGTTCGTATTTGAAGGCTGAATACTTTATCGAGGATGTCATATTTAACCATAATAAAACTGACTGATATTCATTGTGAGGTGTAAAATACTGTCATTTCTTTCTTACATTGCAGTCTCATGGTTATTTTTCTTAAATGAGACTGCCTCAATGATGTATGCAGCCTTCAAAGGGTGCAGCCCCTGAATTGGGACACAACCATTGTCGAAAAATCTCTCGGCTTCCGTATCCCGAACGAAACGCGTTCATGGTGTCATGGTGATGTGTGCGCACGTTTATTGGGGAGAAGTGCCTATACAAGGAATTCCCCTCTCTTTTGACATCATACAGGACACACTCGAAAAAAACTCTCCGAATCCTGTACCAAAACCGGAAGTAGTGTATTTGGCACAGAAATACTCAGTCATGTCCAACTCGTGTTTTGAAACTTTGGCCATGTTTAACATGAAAATGAAATATGTAGTAGAAAACCCTTGAAAGATTTACGTTATTTAAAAAATCCATGACATATTTGGACAATGGCCGGTGCCATTTTGTTTGCGTTCTATGTCGATGACGTCAAATGGTTGCACTCACTGAGATACTGTCACTGTCATATTGCTATTTTTAATGGAACACAACTCTGAATTTAATATACGATGCCACATTGTGTAGCTTTTGGTTGTAAATTTCGGTCGATGAGCCACAAGAGAAGGGATGTCTTTACTACTTTACTAGCGATAAGAGGAGAAAAGAATAGGAAGTTGTGCAGAATGTGGACGATTAAAACTTCCTAACTGTGTCTTTTGTTCTCTTCACTTTAGGCTTTTTATCTGTATGTTTTGGTGCAACGGTAATCTAGAAACGCATACAGGTCTTAATATCCACAGGTTCCTTTTAAAACACATTCAGCCTTTTCAATTTGAGCCAGAGCGCAAAATTAGTGAGGAAGAAAGCATCGAAGACATGCAATGTCTCTGTGGCTATTCGAACTACTGTTGTATGATTGACGTGTTAAAATCGCTTTTCTTGTGGCTCATCGACAACGAAAGCTGCACAATGTGGCATCATATATTATATTCCGAGTTGTGTTAAAAATAGCAATATGACAGTGTCAGTAGAGCAGTGAGTGCAACCATTTGACGTCACCGTCATAGAACGCAAACAAAATGGCGCCGCCCATTGTCCAAATACGTCATGTATTTTTTAAAATAACGTCACGTCATACAATGCGAGAGATCCGCTCTGCGCTGCACAAACATGTGTCTACCATCTGTTGCGGGTTTCCATGTGTGGTTTCGGTAACTTACAACGATGGAGATGTGAGCTGTGTGTCATCTGAAGTTTTTAGATCCAGTCACTCTTCTCCACTGAGCCGCTCCTGTCAGTTTTGTGTTCTGCACATGGATTTGACGGATGAATTTGGGTTTGATTGGACATATCAAAAGTGATAAGATGTTTCAGTTTTATGGACGTTGCCTTCTTTGAAATTTTTGGTCGCTGTTCTTATGGTTACTGGTAAGAGAATACTGGCTTGACTCCCGTTGCCCCTTCATACAGACGCTATTGCAAGTTGCCGTGTGAACGGGACATTTCGAGACTCGCACCTGTAAGTAAATGCGGTTATCGATCCCAAAATACATGCCAATAATGCCAATGATTGGTTTACAATGAAGTATTTAACAACAAAAGCTTCATTTAATCGGTCACTGGCTGTTAGGCTGCACTGTTTTGCATAATGCAAATGGTATTTTAAGTATATAACAGTAAATGTGTTTTCATTCATGGAAATTTTTTACTACATGGCATTACTGATCAAGGTTTAAACATGCTGAAATTTGTTGATTATTTTAACTATCGATTAGTGGTCACAGCTCTACATAAGTATAATGAAAGATCAAAGAAACCACAGAACAATGATGGATTTCACTGGGACAGTCAGTAAGTGACCCTCAAACCTTGAGGGTTGAACTGTTACTGTTTATTTACAGGCATTTTTACCTCGTGATCATGTGAAAGGACTCGATTTAGTCTGGCAAACATCCATCCTCTCGCTCAGAAACAAAAGATGGTCTCATTCAGCTGAGGTCACTGAGTTCATGTAAGGACAATCGGTAGAGGGCAGAATCAGTTCCTTTTTGTACATATTATGTGTGTACGTTACATTGACCTTCATCATACATATTTTAAAAGGACAAACATTTTTTTCCATTGTTGATCAGTTTTAATATTTCTCATTTATTAGTTCCAGCGTTTCAGTTTTGCTGTTCTACTTAAGCAAATGCATTTCAGGAAAATTGAAACGTTAACAGCATTCATCAATCCAATGCCACTCCGTCATCTTAAAGCGGGGGAATCCCTGTTTGCTGGCTCAGCAGTGGAGAAAAGGAGTGGAGAGCAGAGAGAGGAGGTGGCCTGGCCTTCCAGGAAGTCTCGCCTTGTTCCTTGTGGTTGCCCGAGAATGTACAAAGTCAAATTATGCTGTTGCCAGTTGCTAAACAATATCCAAAGTCATTTCGCTTAGAGAATTTTGTTTTTGTTCTCTCATTGAGGAAAAAAAGTTCACTTCTGGGATTTCTTTGTTCTGTTTGGCAGTGCTCTACAAACGTGTCCTCAAAAGATCAAAGGAAGCATAAAATACGTTACAACATGCTTCGGAGAGCAAATGACGACCACAGCTGTTTGATCAGAGTAAATGGGCAGGTTTGTGACCTCAGGTTTCAGAATCCCCCACTGATGTTTTTTGGCAACGCTTTCTGAAGCACCGTCACTACTGAATTGAGTGTTTCCTGGGTTTTCAGTGGGAGTAGAGCGGAGACGGTCTATATATCAGGTCCCTGATGGAATTTTGCCATTCTATATATGGGCATAAATGTGTTTTTGTCCGTTGTCAAGTCATTCTGTCTTCCACAAGCACTACATCCTTCCCAGCACAATGAAATCAATGAGCAACATCATTTGAATGCGGAAAGACGTCTTAACCACTGCCTGGAGACTAGAACAGACTGTTGCTTAACAGTCAACGTATTGTGATGTGAATTAGACTTAGACTTTTACTAAAAGCTGGTTCACACTATTACAGTTATGCCAAAATTTGTTCTTTAAAAATAAAAAACTTACAAAAAAAACAATTATAATAATGAAAATAGTGATATGAATGAGATCAGATAAAAACAAAGCGATGCATGATGGTCGAGTTTTCAACTCTCAGTTTCATGTCACTGCTTTTAATCTTTGTTTACTATCTCCTTAATCAGGTATAGAGGAAGTACATTGACTTTGAATTTGTGGCTTCTGACAGAACTAGCATGCATTTGTTTTTTTAAAACTTTTTTCATTATGAAAGAGCAAGCAATCAAGCTCAAATGTTCTCACGATACTGTCATGACCCAACTAACATCACAAACTAGCAGTGATGTTATGCACATGAATGCAAGTATCTAAAGAATCAATACAATATTGTGAAGAAAAATCCTTGTGATATACTGCAAGACTGTATCAGCACAACCCAGAAATTTGAGCATATTTCAGATTGTAAATGATGTCTACTTCAGTCTGACTCACTTTTCTTCTTAACATTTAGAAACTGTTCCCATTAATGAAATGGATGGAATACCACGGCCCGTGGCCACCCTCCAGTTCCTAGTTGTTTACTGTTCGCTGGTTTTCCTTGAACAGTGAAGAGTTCTTGGAAAATCTTGGCTGTACGGAGAGCATCCCAGGCCTCTTCAGATCCCTCACACATTCCACTTGTGTACAACCACAATTTTACTACAAAAGCCTCAGATTAGCTGAGTGCATTGTCCTTTAAAACCATATCCAGATCATAATGCTGTAGTGTTGCCTGCGACATACCATCTCTGCACTTCATCTGCTTAATACACTTTGCGTTAATTAGATTGCGGGTTCAGTGGTTTAAGGTAGATTTATTGTACAAATATTTCTCAGCCATCTTTAACCCTGATCTGAAGCATATGCTTCTTTATGGCGAAACCAGATAAATTTATGCATTTTAAACTGCATAATTTGTTTCGAATGTCCCGTAATCTCCACCACATTCAGACCTAGTATTAGCATGTGTTTCAAAGACAGATATTTTAAGAAGTTTCTTAAGGTCATTCTTAAAGGGATAATTCACCTCAAAATGAAAATTCTGTCATTAATTACTCACCCTCAAGTCAAATGAAGATATTTTTGATGAGATCTCAGAGATGTCTGCTCAAATGTCCTGCGTAACACACGAGAATGAACCTCATTGGTTACGCAGCACGTTTGAGCTTCCGGAAGTGGTTTGTTCTTGTGCGTCATTCATGTTCAGTTGAGCAACTGTTTATATTCACTGATCAAAATTAAATCTGTTTATCATAAAAAGCGATCGAGTCTCTTCAGAAAATCTGGACTAAACCGTTCAATTCGTATGGATTAGTTTTATGATCTGTTTATGAACTTTTTGAAGCGTCAAATATTCAGTTGCAAAGGCAGTCAATGGACGGACAAACGACTTTCAGATTTCATCAAAAAGATCTTCATTTGTGTTCCAAAGATGAATGAAGGTCTTACAGGTTTAGAACGACGATTTTGGGGTGAACTAACACTTTGTGTTGTCATTTACCGTTGCTCAGTGAAATTTTGTAGACGAAATCCAGTCATTCCTATAGGAATTTTTTTTGCATAAGGACGAAAAAAATTCACCACAGATTTTGTTCATGTTCAAGTTGGTCATGCAAATTCACTGCACTGATCAACAGAAAGTAACTTCTGTATGAATGGTGCTTCATAGATCTCTATGCATTTTTGAGAATGGACCTTTTTTTGCGCACTTTTAGTTTCCATGAAATCTTTTGCATTACTTTGGATCAGGTGGGCAATTTAACAGTGATTGGTAAATTGTTCTTGTTTTCTTTCCTCTCAGGACCTAGATGATCTGCAAATCTTCTCCCCTACGACCGACTCCTTATCCGTATACACCAATTCTGACATCATCAGGACTGATATGGCACCCAATGTACCCACAATATGGGACATCAAAACATCAGCATCAGTCCAAGAGGTAAGGTTAATTCCTGACTGCAAATACACACGCAAATGCTGATGTTAAACGTAACTGATGGTTTATCAGTGGTTTTTGGCATTTGTGTTGAATTATTATTAGCATAGTACCAGAAACCACACCAGACACACCCACAAACTGAACCTTTGTTCCCACTCTGATAGTAAAGCATGTGATCTTTCTGTTGACTTTAACATTTTTCCTCTCTATATTCTGTTTCTCTTGTTCCTCATCAGGTGAGTTCTAACAGGTTTCAAGGTTTAAACTCTTTGGATGACATCACTGCTATCATTAATACACCACCCATAGGAGGTTATCAGGTAATTCTCAATCAACAGTTAATTGTTCTTAAAAATAATAATTTAAATGAATAATATAGTAGAATTGTAATTAAATAATATAAAAAATATATTATTAGTATTGTAATTATTAATGTTTTATTTTTTTTAAATACATTTAAATTTAAATACTTTTAAATATTTTAAAGGTGCCCTAGAATTAAAAATTGAATTTATCTTGGCATAGTTGAATAACAAGAGTTCAGTACATGGAAATGACATACAGTGAGTCTCAAACACCATTGTTTCCTCCTTGTGTAAATCTCATTTGTTTAAAAGACCTCCGAAGAACAGGCAAATCTCAACATAACGGCAACTGTTACGTAACAGTCGGGATCATTAATATGTACGCCCCCAATATTTGCATATGCCAGCCCAAGTTCAAGGCATTAGACAAGGGCAGCCAGTATTAATGTCTGGATCTGTGCACAGCTGAATCTTTCTAAATGTTTTGTTAGCATGTTGCTAATGTACTGTTAAATGTGGTTAAAGTTACCATTGTTTCTTACTGTATTCACGGAGACAAGAGAGCCGTCGCTATTTTCATTTTTAAACACTTGCAGTCTGTATAATGCATAAACAACTTTGTGAACTTTGTAAATGCACTGTATTATAGTCGAGAGCTCGGGGGGCAGGGAGCGCACGATTTAAAGGGGCCGCAGCCTGAATCGGCGCATAATTAATGATGCCCCAAAATAGGCAGTTAAAAAAATTAATTAAAAAAAAAATCTATGGGGTATTTTGAGCTGAAACTTCACAGACACATTCAGGGGACACCTTAGACTTATATTACATCTTGTAAAAACAGGGCACCTTCTAGGGCACCTTTAAATAAAAACATAAAAATGTAATTAAATAAGTGAGATTTTACCTCTCTAAGGTAAGTCAGTCAAACACCGAATTGTGTCTTTGTTACTCTTTCTGTTTTTTCTTCTCTATATTAATCTTATCACGTGTTTACACAGAGACCCCAAACACAGCCAGAAGAGGAAGAGGAAGTTGAGGTGGAGGAGGCAGAAGAGCTGGGTCATGTTGACACCTATGCAGACTACAGACCCTCTAAATGTGAGCATTGTTTTTTTGTTGTTTTGTTTTTAATTAATGTCATACTGGAAGATTCATAATGTTTTTGCTCTCTGTTTTGCTGCCTCAGCCAAGATAGGAATATCCCACCCAGACCGAGTGGTCGAAACCAACACTTTATCCAGCGTCCCTCCTCCAGATATCACCTACACCCTGTCCATCCCAGAGACCACCATAAATGGCGGCCTGCTATCTGCTTTGCAGCTGGAGGCCATCATCTATGCCTGCCAGGTACCCCTGAGCAAACTTTGCCTTTCTTTTCCCACAGCATTGCCTTTCTTGCCACATGCACAACAACATATAGAAAGGAAATAACGGGACTGAACTCTTGCCATGTGAACATATAGTCCAGAATACCTAATATATAATTTGATTGATTTATTTTTTGGCTGTTTACAAACAATTTTAAATTGTTCATATCCTGCACTATTTCTCTATTTTATTGTTAAATTATTTTTGATACAATCAGGTAAATGTTCTTTTTTTTATTATTATATTTTATTCTATGTTTTAAACATTATACAGTATCATTCAATTCAGCATTGGATTTTCTGTTTCTCACAAACCCTTCTGAAGTTCCATCACAAAGCCATCGTAAATTCAGCTTCAGACTCTTTGTCTGCAAATATTTTTGACTTTCTCATCATACTTGGTAAAAGCAGGCCATTAATAGTCTTCTTTATGACACTCAACAGCAACATGAAGTGATTCTGCAGAACAACCAGCGGGCCGGCTTCCTCATCGGGGACGGCGCCGGAGTGGGCAAAGGCCGCACAGTGGCTGGCATCATTTTAGAAAACTTTTTAAAGGGAAGGAAGAAAGCACTATGGTAAGCGATCTCCAGCATCAGCAAGTTCTAAAAAACCTGCGCCATTGACTCTTCCACATCAAACACAGACTCTGGATCAGTTGCCTCATCCATCTCATCTCTCCTCCAGGTTCAGCGTCTCCAATGACCTGAAATATGACGCAGAGAGAGATCTCCAAGACATCAATGCACCCAATATACAAGTGCATGCCTTGAATAAGGTCACTATTACTGCGTGGCTCAATATGGCAGCCCTGATAATGGAGATTATGTTTCCAGTGTAGCTCATTCTCACAGACTTTCCCCATAGCTCTGCTCGACACATCTAACTGTAACTGTTTTCCGTGCAGATAAAGTATGGAGACACAGCTACCTCAGAAGGGGTCCTGTTTGCGACCTATTCAGCACTGATTGGGGAGAGTCAGGCAGGCGGCCAACACCGTACGCGTCTGAAGCAGATCCTAGACTGGTGTGAGCCGGGTTTTGATGGAGTTGTATCCTTCACCCTATAAAGAATTATGTGCTTAAAGTAGATTTCATAACTTTTTGTTGCCCTTAACCCTTGCAAAATAAAAGCATTATTAAAGATTAAATAATCTTATATATTTTCACTCTAAAATATTCTACTTATTAAAATATTTATTACAATTTTATCTGGAAAATATTTGTAATAATTATTATATGAAGTCCTTTGTTATTTTATAATATGTATAATATTAAAATATGGAAAATATATATGAATAGAATTGATATCATTTAATATATTCATATAATAAATATATTTTACAATATTTTTTATATTTTTATATAATTTCCAAAATATTTTTCTCTAACCAGAATTAGAATATTATTCTATCAATATCATCGTTCAATTTAATTCAATACTATTTTCTTTGAATGGAACTTTTTACAGTAATATTTTTTCAAATCAGCAGTAGTGGTGTATTATATTTAATTATTTTATTCATTTAAAATATATATATATTATATATATATATATATATATATATATATATATATATATATATATATATATATATATATAATTTTTATGTTTATTTATATATCATTTATATATCATATGTATGTTATTTTGTTTAAAACCTTTTATTTTTTACTGTTAAAATACATTTTGTAAAAATTATTTTCTTTCAAGTTATCTGCGGACTTTTTGGGGGGTCTGTTTCCAACCCCAGTTTTGTTTTTTTGACAGTCGACTGCAAAAAATGAAGGTGAACAATAATGTTGGCTTTACCCTTGACCACAAGCGACCTGTAGATTATATTTGATGAATGTCACAAAGCCAAAAATGCAACGTCCACAAAGATGGGCAAGGCCGTGCTGGATCTGCAGAACAAGTTACCGTTGGCCAGAGTGGTGTACGCCAGTGCCACAGGTGAGTCTTTGCACTGTAGAACACTGGCAGTACCCCATATAATGCCAAAGGTTTGCCATAAAATTGAAGGACTCTGTGTCTCTCAGGTGCCTCAGAGCCAAAGAACATGATCTACATGAGCCGTCTGGGAATCTGGGGAGAGGGAACCCCCTTCAGAACGTTTGACGACTTCCTCCACACCATTGAGAAGAGGTTTGTATAGGACCACAAACTTGTTGCTGGCAAATATGAAAACTAATCTTTTTTTGTATATGTAATCTGAATGTACTCTTCATGTATAGGGGCGTGGGGGCCATGGAGATCGTTGCAATGGATATGAAGGTCAGCGGAATGTACATTGCACGCCAACTCAGCTTCTCAGGAGTCTCTTTCCGCATAGAAGAGATCAGCTTGGATGATGATTTCAAACTTGTGTACAACAAAGCTGCTAATCTTGTGAGTTACAGGGAAAACCTGTGATGCATTTTTTTAGGATAAGTTTTTTGTAACATTATAAATGTCTTGACGCTCACTTTTTATCAATTTAATGCATCCTTGCTGAATAAAAGTATTCATTTATTTATAAAAAAAATCATACTGACCCCAAACTTGTGAATTGTAGTGTACATGATGAAAATTTTAATATGGCATGGGTTGAATGGGTATGGGTTGAAAACAACTTCTTTAATTCATTACATTGAAAACACTGAACAACAACAGAACAATCTTCACTGAAAAAGTTGATGTCCATAGAAATGGTTCACCCAAAAAGTGATCCTGGCTGCTCTTTTCCATACAGTGAAACTGAATAAGGACAAGGACTGTTAAGCTCCAAAAACTTTCTGAAGCCATACAATACCATTATTATACTGAAAATATATCCATTTACTGATAATCTTACCCTGAAATGACCAAGCTACCACAGAGGGCAAGATTTTCAATTAACAATGGCTAAATTTCAGTCTGTTCATCACACAAAACTATTGTATGGCTTCAGAAGGCATTGAATACAGTGCAATTGTAATATGAACCACTTTTACCATACTTTAAAAGTGCATTTTGTAAAATTGGAGCTTGCCATCTCCAGTCCCCATTCACTTTCATTATATGAAAAAGAGTGGCCATATATATATGGGTTTGAAACAACATGAGTGGGAGTAAACGATGACCGAATTGTCGTTTTTGAGTGTAAATGTAGTACAGCAAATCAAGTATCTGAATTGGTCTGTAAAATGGGTCACTCTGCTTTGTGCGCATATCTGACACAATCTCTTCTGCAGTGGGCAGAAGCTTTGGCCGTGTTCATGCAAGCTGCTGACGAGCTCTGCATGAGCTCCAGGAAGTCCCTCTGGGGTCAGTTTTGGTCATCCCACCAGCGTTTCTTTAAATACCTCTGCATCGCCGCCAAGGTGCGCTGCCTGGTGGAACTGGCCAAAAAGGAGTTGGAAGCAGGGAAGGTCAGTCACATTAGAGAGCCTGAACTCACCCTAATAAAAGATTATTTGCTGCAATAAGCATTTTACACTCCTTTGTTTCTTCTCTCTAGTGTGTTGTGATAGGGCTGCAGTCAACAGGTGAGGCTCGAACCAGAGAAGTCCTCGACGAAAACGACGGACGCTTGGACAGATTTGTGTCTGCTGCCGAGTAAGTGAATTTTGGGCATCATTGAAATCTTTCTAAAATATAAAGCCACCTTATGACTACTTCTTTCCAGAGAAGTGCTCTTGCAGTTTCACAATGATAGAAAGGTTTCTAAATATTTGTGTGACTGTGGTCATCTCACAGTCCATGTATCATTCTGAAACCTACGAGTAATTTTTGTTTGATAAGAACCACTTCCTTACGCCATTAGCAATTACACAAAAACACTTTGTCTGCACCTTTTCTGCCTTAACATGATAATGTGTTTGTGTGTTCCTCAGGGGTGTGTTTCAGTCTCTAGTCCTCAAACACTTTCCGTCAGAGAAGCAGAGGAGAGAAAAAGGAGCGGGGAACAAGAGGAAACGTGAGTTGTGTTGCACACTAGTAAAGTTGTCCATACGTTGCCCTGTCTTTGCTTTCTGCCTCATGGTTTGATTGAACATTCTCCTGCAGGTAAGCCACGTGGCCGACAGCCAAAGCAACCCCGACATTGCACTGATGTAGCTGGAGTTATCAACATCAGCGATGACAGCAGCACCGAGTCTGACGCCATGGACAGCGATTCCAATTCCTCACCTGACTCGGTCCAAGACAACAGTGATGATGTCATCTTTGTCGATCAAACTAGCTATCAAATGGGTATGTTGAATGTGTATTTTATTGCGCAACTCATATTATCTCCATTTATCCTTTTTTTTTTTTTTAAGTCGCTTACAGCACCTTTTAATGTAAGCATAGGCAATCATTTTTTGCTTTCGTCCTTCCTTAGCACGCTTAGAGGAGATGAAACAAGGGCTTCTCAACAAGATCGCTGTGCTAGGAAAAGAACTACCTCTCAACACACTGGATGAGCTCATTGATAAATTTGGAGGTCCAGAAAAAGTATCAGAGGTTATTATTTATGTTATTTGTTTCTAGTAGACCAAGGATGGTTATACCCTTAAAAACAAAAAACAAGGATGTGTTAAAACGCTAAACATGCTTTGTGTATGTGCCCAGATGACAGGACGTAAAGGCCGAGTGGTGCGTCGTCCTGACGGCACTGTCCAATACGAGTCCCGCGCTGAGCAGGGCCACACCATCGACCAAATCAACATCAAAGAGAAAGATCGCTTCATGAATGGAGAGAAGGTGAGACCAAGTCTCAACAAGGAAATATGCTACCTTTAGATTCTGATTTCTTTTGTGCATCCGGTGAAACATTTCGCCTTAATCCCTTCAGCTGGTAGCCATCATATCAGAAGCAGCCAGTTCAGGGATCTCACTTCAGGCTGATAGAAGGGTGAAGAATCAGCGTCGAAGGGTTCACATGACCCTGGAGCTGCCTTGGAGTGCGGACAGGGCCATCCAGCAGTTTGGTGAGTAGCATTATCTCATGTCTACCAACTTCTGACCTTGTCATCAAAACTCTTCCCATAAACAGTGAAACCAAACCACAACCACTAACTGACAACACTTTGTGTTCTTTAGGTCGCACTCATCGTTCCAACCAGGTCACGGCTCCAGAGTATATCTTCCTTATCTCTGAACTGGCAGGCGAGCGACGATTTGCATCCATTGTGGCAAAGAGGCTGGAGAGCCTGGTGCGTCCCTGACATGCTAATTCGTATTTTTTCTGACTGCAAATGGTTCATAAACACTGCGTTTAACATGAATTATGGGCCATTCATGTGTTATGCTTATAATGGAGCGCTATTGGAATGAGACATGTTCCAACTAGGGATGTGCCCGAAGCCTAAATCGGAAATTCGCAAAGGCACAGAGTAACGGGTTCTACGGAGCCTCTAAAGGCACATGGTTAGGCTTGCTGAGGTAGTCAGTTACATTACAGTACATCAGATTTCAATTGAAGATAGTAAGGAGAGATGACTGATGTCAGATGATTTGCTACGCAACAGATCCTGAGCATCACTGACAAATATCTTATCTTGTGAAATGAGTGGTCAGTACCACCGCTCTCTATTCACAGAGTATGTGTGATCGTAAATTCGAAAGTGAAAGTAAAAAGAGAGCATGCATTCAAAATCAGTTTCAGTACCCTGGATATTGATATTGGCTCCTTAGTCCGCAAATTATATACAATATAATTACACAACTATATAATTGCAAGAGAATGCAAAAGCATTGAAATTAAAATAGTTTTTTTCCTGCCATCTCATATTTTTTTTCCCATCACCAAGTCCCTTTAGGGGCCTCGTAGAAGGCATCTTTTCCTTTCCCAACAAAGTATTTACTTTGGGCACATCCCTAGTTCCAAAACTCTGTTCTACTTCCACTCCATACTGGTCACATACTTTGTGTGTAAAATCTTAAAACATTCAAATCTCTCCTTTAGCAATGACATTTCTAATCTTTGTGTTTGCTTTTCACAGGGCGCTCTTACTCATGGTGACAGGAGGGCTACAGAGTCTAGAGACTTGAGCAAATACAACTTTGAAAATAAAGTGAGTACATGTTTCAAAAAGAACAGTGACACTGCTAAAAATACTCAGACAAGTCATGGATTAACCCGTGGTCTGTTTTGGCTGTTCTTCACAGTATGGCACCAAAGCTCTAGATAAGATTACCAAAGCCATCCTTGGTCAGATCGAAAGCAAGGTACCCCCTCCAAAGGACTATCCTGGTGGTGACTTCATGTTCTTCAGAGGTAAAAGGGCTCTATTTGTGCATTACTCTGTTAAGATGTGGATCAGCTAGAACATTTATCTCACCAAAGCCACCAATGCCTCCCAATCTTAGACATGAAGCACGGTATGAAGGACGTAGGCATGCTGTGCACTCAATCACGACTGGGCATCAACACTGAAAAAGGTGAAGTTTCCACAAGAGTCATATCACACATTTCTTCACAGGCACACATACACGTATTTCCCCTGACCATGTGACTCCTCTTTGTTTCAGACTGCAATATCACCAAGTTCCTCAACCGGATTCTAGGCCTGGAGGTGCACAAACAGAACTCCCTCTTCCAGTATTTCACGGACAATTTTGACTACTTGATTGAAAAGGACAAGAAAGAGGGCAAATACGATATGGGGATACTGGGTAGGCAGCACTTCTTCTGGTGGTGTGGTACTTTAAGTTTTCTTGATCTGCTTAGGTGACAACAAGTATCTGTTTTCTCTCAGATCTAGCTCCAGGCAATGATCAGATCTACGAGGAGACACAGGAGAAGTTTCTGACTGCAGGAAACCCTCAAGATGGTCAAGTTATCATGTATAAGGTCCGTCTTATTAAGAAGTGTGCATGAAAGTTGAAGACACACCAAGTTGAACTGACTCTTTAAAGGTGCCATCGAACATTTTTTTACAAGATGTAATATAAGTCTAAGGTGTCCCCTGAATGTGTCTGTGAAATTTCAGCTTAAAATACCCCATAGATTTTTTTTTAATAATTTTTTTAACTGCCTATTTTGGGGCATAATTAGAAATGCGCTGATTCAGGGCTACTGGCCCTTTAATTGCTTGCGGCTCTTGTCTCCGTGAATACAGTAAGAAACGATGATAACTTTAACCACATTTAACAGTACATTAGCAACATGCTAACTAAACGTATAGAGAGACAATTTACAAATATCACTAAAAATATCATGTTATCATGGATCATGTCAGTTATTATCGCTCCATCTGCCATTTTTCGCTATTGTTCTTGCTTGCTTACCTAGTCTGATGATTCGGCTGTGCACAGATCCAGACATTAATACTGGCTGCACTTGTGTAATGCCTTTCATAATGTTGGGAACATGGGCTGGCATATGCAAATATTGGGGGTGTACACCCCGACTGTTACGTAACAGTCGGTGTTATGTTGAGATTCGCCTGTTCTTCTGAGGTCTTTTAAACAAATGAGATTTATATAAGAAGGAGGAAACAATGGAGTTTGAGACTCACTGTATGTCATTTCCATGTACTGAACTCTTGTTATTCAACTATGCCGAGGAAAATTCAATTTTCAATTCGATGGCACCTTTAATGTAAAGGTTCATACAAAGCAGCTCTTTAACGGCTGAGAACTCAGAAAACACGCCTAAGGCACGGGAGTTTTATGCGTAACACACAATATCTCTTCCACCAAGAGCAACGTTTATCTGACAGCTTACGCAATAGGGACTGTTTTCCCAGCCGTTAAATACTTCCTTGACTGAGAATAAACCACGCTGTGAGAACTTTCTCTTTTGCATAGATTTTGGATTCGAGCATAGCCAGAACATTGTCAGACACCTGTCCAACGATTATGGACAAGTTTGACAAGCATTATCTCTGACAGAACTGTTTGTTTTGTTGCACAGATAAGTGTAGATCGAGGTATGCCATGGTTAGAGGCTCTCCAGAAGGTCCAAACTCTCAGCAACCCAGATGAAGGCTTCTACTTATCTCATAAAGTGAGTATTTGGGCACAGAGGCAAAAAATCTCTTCTTTCCAAATTTGCATGTAGTTTCCTTTAGTAACACAGGAAAGATGGTTCCTTGGAAGAACCTTCCTGTTCTGGGGTGAAGGAGGGTTCATGTGTATTTAGAGTTCTTCCTTAGTTGTCTGATGTTGACTCTGATGTTGAACATGTTTGTGCCTGTCTCTTTTGCAGTTAAGAGGTAACTACCCATGCGTGCTGCTAGCTGTGCAGGGCCGGGAGCACAACATGATCATCTACAAACCAAACATTGGCAAGCAGGCCCAAATGGAAAGCCTTGATAAACTCCAACAAAAATACCACAAGGTGTGTTCAACCTATTCACCATATATGTAACATTCTTTAAATAAAATGAAAAAGGAAAAAGAGACCTTCCTGAATGTGACACACGTAGAACTGCTGTGAAAACCTCTCTGCTGCCATCTAGCAGGCATTTACGACACTGTCTGAGTGAAGTTTTCTACTCTTGCTTCAGGTCACACCAGAGGAGGCACAGGATAGCTGGGAAAACCAGTTCACTTTCTCCTTCAAGAAATGTAGCCATGCTAACTGGTGAGAAAAGAGACTGTCCCAGCTTCTGACTTGGTACTAGCCAAACTGAGCTCAGAGAATCTTAACGTGTGTGCATGTTTCACGCAGGAACGGGAGATGCAAGAAAATAGAGGAGGGTCAGGAGTGCTTAATGGGAACACGGTTGCGTCAGTACCACATGTTGTGCGGTGCTCTACTCCGTGTGTGGAAACGAGTATCTGATGTGGTTGCTGATATCACCAACTCCAGCATTCTGCAAATTGTCCGCCTTAAGACCAAAGACAGCAACAAACAAGTTGGTGAGTTAACCTGTTGACTCTTCTTGGGCATTTCCTAACTATAAGATTGTGAGGTTCTGGGCTGATAACCAAAAGGTTGTAGGTTCTGACCCTACAAGGACACCACTGCAATTGTTGTAATCATTGTTCTCTCTATCGCCTAGGTATAAAAATCCCAGAGACTTGCGTGTTAAAGGTGCGTCAGGAGTTGCTAAGGATGGATGCCGAGGTGAAGCAGCGACGCAGAGAGAAGGAGCAGCAAGCGCTAGAGCAGCGTCAGGCTGAGGAGCGTCAGAGGCTGATGGTGCAGCATCAGCAACAAGAGTTCTTGTCAAATTTATTCACCCAGTCTTTGCCAGCTCCCAGCCTGCCCAGCTTACCCGCCCCTTACATCTCCTTCTCCTCATTTCCTTCCCTAAAAAACCCCTTGGAGGAAATCCTGGATCTGACAGTTAACAGTTCCTCTCCCTCCTCCCAAGTTAGCACTCAAACTGGCCTGGGTATAGACAACCTCACCGGGCCTCCCGAACCTTCGGTGGATGACTTTAACCTTGAAGCCTTTATTCAAGAGCATCAGCAGCAACAACCACAACAGGAGAGCCAGTCCACACAGCAAAGCAGTCCAGCACGGGACACCGACCTGCTAGACATGTTACTGTCCTTGAACTCATTTATGACAACTCCTAGCCAAAATGTCCCTGCCTCTTCCTCTTTAGATGCACCTTTGTCAGTACCTATGGTCTTGTCAAGTTCCTTCTCTTCTTCATTGTCCCAATTCACTCCAACGCTCACACCGTCCTCGACTTCTTCCTCGTCGTCTTCCTCTTTCTCTCTCCCCCCTACAGACCAGAACATGCTCCCGTTACCGAACAGCCACTGCAGCTCTGAAGCCATTATAAACGTACGGGAAGTTTTGAACAGCATGCTGCAAAGTGGAACAGAGCCACGCCAGTCCGTCATTCAGTACCAACAACCCGAGTGAGAAGCTTCCAGTCGGAGTCTCTTGTAAATGCACACCCTCAGGGCTGTAGTCTGACCACTGTCGGCACTCTGCTCCACCACTGGCCTTGGACCCACAAGCATGAGATTCTGCTTCACAAGATGGGGGAAGTTCGATGTTTGCTCTGTTCTCGAGTCAAGTATGATCCCTACACATTTTGCCTTGAAACTGCATGCCAGAACTTCAGGAGAGTTACCGAGGTGGTCATCCCAGTTTCAACATCCTGAATTTTATACACAGGGGCTTTAAAGAGTATTGATTTACCAAAAATAGTTAAAGTCTGAAAATTATTTAAGGTTCGTATAGGTTATATCATTCAGCTTACTTTGGTTAAGTACTTTAAGATGTTGCTTTAGATGGAGTATGCAGGAATGAAAAGATACTTTAGGTACTGTTTTGATTCATCACTGGAGGAACCCTCTGGAGAACCTCCAGGCACCTTTGAATGTGCCTCAGATGTTCTTTTGAGTCCTCGAAGATCTTCAAAATATATTTTAAATGCCTCAAAGATGGTCTTTTATAAAGGGGTCACTGGAGAAACTTCAGAGAGTCTTCAGAGTTAGGAACTGTTTGTATGTTCCTCATGGGGCATTCCTGACTCTCCATTTAAGAGTGTGCCTAGAGGTTCCTCAAAGGGTTCTGCCAGGGTGCCGACCTGAAGAACCCCGAATGATGCCACAAGTATCTTTTTTCCTCTAGTCTAATGTTTGTGGCCAAACATTCCGTGTGGGCCTAGCTAAAGTACAAACCTACATATGCAAGACGTACCACAAAGTTCACTTCAACGAGGAGCTTAAGCTTTGTTTTGCGTTGGACAATCATCAGCTTTACATTTCCATGATGAACTTCTGTTAGACAAAACACTTTTCCTGAGGAGCAAGAGAACAGGCTACTGTCGAAATGTGCCTTTGGAACACACAGTGGAATGTAGACGTAAACACATACTCCTGTACCGTTCATGTGCAGATGTTTGTAATGTATTTATTGCCTTTATTTATCAGGCCTTAAAACAGTGTGCTAGTAGGAGAGCGTAACTACCTACAGATCCTGTGCAGCTGTCTCTCTGTTGTTCTAAAATAGAACAGTCTGTCCTGCTGTCCCCCGTCTCGCAATGTAATGCAAAACGGTAACAATCTATTAGCTGACTGATTGGTGGATCCCAAAAGGGCTTTAGTCAGACTTCATCCCTGTAGTACAATGTTTTTATTGTGACCTTAAGATACTTTAGCGTTTGATGCGATGTGAAATGCATCCAGGGTACAGTTAAGAAAGGGCAATAAAACTTTTATCTAGTTGAATTTAAGCCCTTTATTTTATATGTTAATGAATTAAAAAAACAAAGTTATGTTTTAAATCTTTGTAACATCTATAAGAATTACTTGATTATATTTTTATTTAATTTTAAAGGGATATGTTTTATATTATTGTTTCTATTTTATGTTTTAACGATACTATGATATTTGCAATTGTGCAGACAGAAGACAATCTGGCTAGCAAACAAAATGACAAACAATTCAAAGCAAAAATTTTGTGAAAGTTTTGCTCTGTTCTTTACTGCTGCACTGGATGGTTGAATATTTTTCAGTTTATCTTCATTCTTTATACAAATGATACATTCTTAAATATTTTCACTGAATCCCAAATATTAACTTCAAGAGTTCATAGCTCTACGACGTTAAAACCACTCCCTATCTCAGGATGAAATTTATGAACAATTAGTTAAAGATGTTTATATATATATATATATCTTTAAATCGGAAAAAAAAAATGTATCCAAATGTCTAACGTCTGCGTGAATATAAGGTTCTTGTATGTTAAATCCTGTCAATGACTATTATTTATTTATCCTTTATTGCTTATTCTCTGCACAGATTTCTTATTTGATTCTTTTCATTAAGGGAAATTCTTTCAGCCACATTTGCACTTGAAAAATTTTGTGTGAAATTATTCAGTTTCTCTCTCATGCAAATAGTTGTTACACATTCAGCTTGTAGTTCCCATTATATTGAATGAAATTCAAGCATTTGCTTAATTGTTCCATAATATTTAGTCCATCTAATAGTTTTAACCTTACAAGTGATCCACAGTGTATCCAGTAAGTCTGTTTTCTCAGTGCCTCCCCAAAAACAGCCAATGAGAAAGACGAACACGGGACTTAAATTTCTGTAATGCATTTTAATAATGCGTCTTAAGCAACAAAAGCACTATACGATAAGGCCATGAAAGTGGGACAAAGTCAAATATAACCTTTGTTTCTCTGTATGATTTGCACTAAAACAGCGTAAATGAGTTTCTGTCTAGTGTGCGTGATCCAGTGCTGCCAAGTTTGTTTGTTCATGGCACTTCATGGGAATGTTCAATACTGTAAACATCTCGATTCCTTGGCTTCGCTTTTATATTAATATGACATTTACGTAATTTATTGCTATGAAAAAAAAAAACATGCTACTGACTGTATCTTGAACCGTTTTATTCCTGTGTTCTTATTGGTTATGCTTTTGTCATTTTCTATAGGCCTATTTATAATTTAGATCCAATTGTATATATTGTAAAAACAAAATGTGCCTTTTGACTGTTTCTTAAAGAAATTGTTTTCTACATGTATCTAAAGAAAGGAACATATTACAGTTCAAACTTTATTAACAAAGCAAAAAATAAAATGTTCAGATTCCTGAGTTTGTGTTTTTGGTGAATTATTTAAAATTATTGTATTGTTATATGTTTGTGTAATTATAAAAAAATAAAAAAAAATAAAAAGTTTCAGAAGACAAACTTCCCCTTTAGAAGTTTACTGGGGGCCCCTAGTGGTCACCAGTCCCCTGGTTGAGAACAATTGATCTAAATGATTCTTTAGGTATTTCAAAAGGATACCATCATGGTTTTACCATGGTACCAATGTAAAATAAATGAATAAATGAATAAATAAAAATACAGTAACGCCATTATACCTTTTGTAAGTTTATCAAATGTCAATTAAAATTGTATAGGCTACCATTACACTTGACACCACTGACCAAGTTCATTTCAGCCCTACGAAAGGATTTTCAAATGAGACTTGCCACAGAAAAGATAAGAAAAAAGTTCATCATCACAGACTGTAAAAATGTAAGGAACCAGCAAATGCGGTGCTCACAATAGTGCATTTCATTGTAGCCTGTTATTTTACATATGTCATACCTGTGAACACTCCCGTTTTTCCCGGGAGTCTCCCGTATTTCACACCCATTTGTAAAAGAATCTTACCTTATTCCTTGTTTTGTAATCTTGTTTAGATATGAGGGACAGGGCTGAGAATCCATTTACTTGAGGATAACTAGCAGCTAACGCTAGTTATCACAGATGTGTGATGGCTTTAATACCATGCTTTTCCCACTGGGGGCGCCATAGCGTAGGAGGAAAAAAAATGCACTAAATAATAAAGATACATTCTCAGAGGCAGATAAGCATATTATAACCAAACAAAAATCTAAAAAAAATCTAAATTAAAAAAATTATAGAAAAGCAGGTATTAATATACGAACAAAATAAGTTATTGTCTTATTTTAAACTGTTAGAATCTTCAGAAAATTTACTCAATGTAGCCTATGTTATTTTGATACTCAATTTTATACATTCCACAACCATTTGTTGAGACAAAGTGAAAATAAAATCAATATGCCACTGTAGTGTGTGTAGTAGAAACTAGCTCAATGACGAAACTGCCCAACCGACCTGTGTTAAACTCCTCCCCCTACTTACAGGTACATGATCAGGTGCTGTATAGATGCAAGGGAATATAACGAAACCTTATTGATAAACTGCAGGTGCCAGGCCCTGTAAGGCCTCCAATACGGAATTTACTGTGAATTTTAGTATTAGTTTTTAAAGGGGACACATAATAAGGTATGTGAGTCGAGAGTTTTCTTCCCTCCTCTGCTTTGTTGTGTTTATCGATTGTTTGCGTTGGTCTGAGTCATGTTTTGCTGAAATGTAAGCTGAATAAGCTAAATAATTGGCGACATGTGTCATGCACGATTCTGAATTTATAACTGGTAAATCTGATCATGTTTCTTAAATTCTGCTCCTATAGATATTTGGTCTTCGTGATGTGTTGCCTGATTGTTTTTGCTAACAGACACTTTTGAACATTTACTGTTTCTACGATTTGTAGCTATATCTTCGTTAGAAACGACTTTTAGAAAAGGAAATCTGTTGACAGCTATATGTGAATAATGTGGATGCACTTTTGTCTCACATTTGTCTCATTCATATGGGAACCTTTGTTAATAGTGGTTATTGTTGTGGTTATAAGTCTTTTCATAAACATAAGTTACAGCGATGTCCTCAATTCTGAACCTTTATTTCTATATCCTGAAAATTTGTATCGACCGTATTATTTAGCAGTTTGAAATTCAGACTTGTTGACAGCTAAATGTGAATGTTGATACTTTAATTTGTCTAATTTATGTAAGAACCATTGTTTATTGTAAACATTTCGTAAACATCAGCGATAGAGTCCGATTCGTTCGAATCGTTCTTTTGAATCGGATCTTTTTATGAATGAACCCATTGAGCCACGAAACCTTTCTGAGCGACTCGTAGCAAAATCGTACTAAGTCAGTAAAGATTCGCGAGTCAACAACTGACTGAACTGAACTGAGAACCGTCTTTTTTTAGAAATATCCGCCTCTTAATTAACCAAGAACCAGTGAGTGACCTGAGAGTAAGATTTTTGAAGTGAACTAAAATAGCTAATGGGCCGAAAACTGAGTTTAATAGTATGACGTAAACTTATTGCTAGCACGTTTGCAGTGAAGTGGTACTTTAATTGATTCTTCTGTTCGAAAGAACCGATTCGCGAGACCAATTGTTGAAACAGTGCTGCAGCACCCTCAGCCTCATCTGGCTCAACTGGTTATGCCACTCATTTGAGTCAATACATGCTTTGTAGTTTCGCTGTAGTTTCGAGAAACCGCTTTCCTATTTATCCACATTTCTCTTCGATGATGTCTGTGAGTCAAGGATAGGCTGCTAGTTTTTAAATGCACTTTTTGAATGTTTTTGTGTGGTTAGTATAGTATGTGTTCCCATCAGCTGTATTCATTTCTTTATTCGTCATTATATGAGTTGCCCATACAAAAATGTTTAAGATATCTGAACGTTCAAAACCTCCCAGGATATTAGCCAAAGTTCCAAGAATGTTCCCTGTTAGCTGGATGAGTAGAAACAAACCATATGTTCTTTGTTTCTCAGTGTTCTCTGTTGTGAAGCAGAACAACAAATGTAAACAGTTGTGAAGAACTGGGCTGGACCACCAGAAACCCATGGTCTCCTATTGTGAAAGCGTTACTGTTTGAGGGTCACACCTTAACACAACACCATCTGACATTTGTACATTCCTCCTACATTTCCTGTCAAGAGTGTTAGCCTGAGGGTGTGAAATGATTCCAGTAAGATGACCAAACTTGAGTTTTTGGAAAAAGTGTGCTTAGATTTCATCTCTTCCTAAATTTATATTGATGTAACCACAGAGATGAAGTCCTCTTTTTATTGGGAAATTCAGCTGTATTCTTCTAAACCTTGTTCTTATTGTTGTTGAGTGTTGTTCTTATAAGGTGTTCGGTTTTTAGCACGTTGCTATGTGGTTTCTAGGGTGACCTGGGTTGTTTCTCTTGTCATATTGTAGCCTCTAGACATGGTTGAGCTCCGAATTTCGGTGAAAGTCTGTGATTTTTTTTTTTTTTTTTTTTTCCATAAATTGTCTGTTAGATGATTTAAAGTGATAGTTCACCTTAAAATTGTACCCACATTCATGGTGTTCCAGACCTGTATGATTTGTGTAACGCACAAGAAGATATTTTGAAGAACCAGAATCATTACCATTGACCATTGAGACCATTGAGACATTTCTCAAAATATCTTCTTTTAATGTTGCACAGAATAAAGTGGTGTGAGACAAATTACATGGGCCAGTGTTCATTTTTTTTGTTCAGGATTGATTAATTTATTCTAAAATATTTTTTAAAATTCCTTTCGTAAATACAGTCCTTTAAATACATCTCATCAATGATGAGTATGTCTGTAATTTCTGAATTAAAGTTCATTTTTTAAATATTTTTATTTAAAAAATAGGGGGGGGGGGTCTTTTGTAAAGAGAGGACCCCTGCGGACCCTCATTACTGTGTGTCAAGGTCAAGAAAAAGGTCTCTCAAAATGTTTACTTTAATGACAAGGCAAAGTTAGTTCAGGTTTCAAAATGTCATGTGGTGTGACCTCACAATGTAATGATTTTTATTTGAAAAAAAAAAATACCTTTGTACCTTGATTTTGGGGTTTGTTTTTGTTTTTGAAAATAATGATTGTATACACACATGTATTCAAGCTTTAGGGAAATATGTTTTTTGTATGTACTTGATATGTTATGTACTTGACGGTGGCACCACATGACATTTTTAGAGTTTTTAATTTGACACTTTTTAAATTATATAAAAGTTTTTTGAAACCAACATGGACACAATAAGTACATTTCTAAGAATTTGGATATGTATATTTTTCTTTATTGTTGACAGTGTTATTATTGTCAACTAATACTAAAACTATTAAAAATTACTTTTGAAAGTTGGAAATAAAATAAAACATTCTTTAAGAGGCACTTCAAATCGGCTCAAAAAAGCTTGGGACTCTTTTAAGCAGGGGAACATCATCTCCAGCTTAGGCCAATTTTTTTAGTAAAATATATTAAAGCTAAATAATTTTTTTTTTTTTAATATATAAATATATATATTTTAATATATTTTAAAAACCTAATAAAATGAAA
Source organism: Megalobrama amblycephala (assembly GCF_018812025.1). NCBI lineage: Eukaryota > Metazoa > Chordata > Actinopteri > Cypriniformes > Xenocyprididae > Megalobrama > Megalobrama amblycephala. The sequence continues at coordinate 19,457,349 of NC_063045.1, read as the reverse complement.
AAAGTACATAACAAATTTTCTAAAACTAAAATGAAAACAAAGTATAAAAATAAAATCAAATTCAATATTAATAAATACTATAATAGTATATTAGGGTCAATGACGTGACACTATTTTTTTGTGTCCATATGGTTTAGTTAAATTTAAAAGGGTTAAAATTTTAACGTAGATTCACAAATTACTTTTATACATTCTCTTTTTTGAGGACAAAGTCGAAAATGTCTGATTTTAATTCATTTTGAGAGAATATTTGGGGGATGATTGCAAAAACGTCAATGTGGTGTAACTTTAAAAACTGTACCAAATAATTCATCTTGTTTAAAAAAAGATGAAATTCTCAATAAAGAAATTCTCAGAAAATAAAAGTAAATGGAACACCATTGTTCTGGATATTATAATTAATTTGGGGAATCACGTGAGCCAAATCAAATTTCTGAAGTGTCAAGGTGGTGTAACCACCTTTCAAGGAGCCATTTTGTCCAAATTGTGCAAGAAGACCATGTGACATGAGTATTAACTTTTTAAAATATTCCCTCCAAGGTTATGTTTACATAGGTGTCCATGATAATGCCTATCAAATTTGATTTGTCAAATGTCAAATGTCCAATTACAAGCCTTTCTGTTACAGGGGCCAATTTAGTCAAATATCCCTAGTTTTTATGATGCTGATTAAAGATGTAATATAAACTAACCTTCTATTTGGAACTATTTTCAAGTGTTTTTTTTAATGTCACCTTTTTTAAACAAGATCAACTATTTGGTATCAAGTTTTTACGGTTACACCACATTGACATTTTTGCAATCATCCTCCAACTATTCTCTCAAAATGAATTAAAACAGACTTGGTCCTCAAAAAAGAGAATGTATACAAGTAATTTGCTAATTTATTTTGAAATTTTAACCCTTTTAAATTTAACCATATGGACACAAAAAAATCGCATCATGTCAATGACCCATTAATACTGAAATCACACTTTTTGTGGACTTAATGACACTGTCCGTCACTGACCCACATGCTGAAGTGTAAGTGAAGCGTCAGTCTTCATGTTCTACTTCCTCAAGGCCAGTATATGCAGAAACATTCTCTGGGCCAGTGTGCATATTAAACATTAACAGACTGAGGTAATGATTGTCAGTGTAACCAAAGTGCTGCACAAATCAATGTCCTTCAGCAACTCGCTTTTGTGAGCGATTGTTATCAGAAAGAAAAAAAAGCTACTGTAGTGTTTTCTCAGACCCAAAAATAATTGAGGTTATTTTGGGGGGAAAGACGTTTTTAAAACCTGGATAAAGAATTGTATATAAACACATCTTCCATCCATCAATAGTCTTCATAAGGTGGCATCGCCTCAGTGAATGGAGACCATTCCAGCTAGATATCCCAGTTCCTCCTTAATTCCTTGAGGGAAAATTAATATCAGAAAGTACCAAAGGATTTGTAGAGCTGTAGTGGGCGGAGCTTACCATGGGCTCAGGTGGGGGTTTGTAATATACACAGTTTGTTTTGTTTTTTCCCCTCATTAACCATTCAGTAAGCCTATGTGTTGCCATATTTCCTGTGAGCTACAGAAACTGAACTGCTCATCATGTTCATCTTTAAAAATGGAGATATTATGTTGAAACAATTTATACCCTGCTTTGTGTACGCTCCTATTCTAATGAGGTGCTTAGTTCTGTCTGAAAATGGAAGTGAGATTTAAAGGGACGGTGAGTACATAATGTATCTAGTTGTTTATGCTAGTTGTTGAATGTGCTTAACATAAGCTTTCTTAAGTTTACTAAACAGCGTAATGTGTCATCTGAGCCGTGTAATGACAACTTTACGGAGAGGAGACTGTAAAAACTGACTTGCACCTGTTGTAGTCGAGTGTGTTGCTTTCGTTTCTGTGGAGTCTGTGATTGTGTACTATAAATTGGTAAACGGTGTACTCATATGTAGTACACTAATTGCAAGAGTCATGTGCTTTGCTCAAGGGCATGGTTGTAATTTCAGTCATTTTCTAGTTGCTTACTTGCTGTTAACCTGTGACTTAGCAGCTATGACTCTTAAAGGGTTAGTTCACCCAAAAATGAAAATTCTGTCATTTATTACTCACCCTCATGTTGTTCCAAACCTGTAAGACCTTCGTTAATCTTTGAAACACAAATTAAGATATTTTTGTTGAAATCCGATGGCTCCGTGAGGCCTCCATAGGGAGCAATGACACTTCCTCTCTCAAGATTCATAAAGCTACTAAAAACATATTTAAATTAGTTCATGTGAGTACAGTGGTTCAATATTAATATTATAAAGTGACGAGAATATTTTTGGTGCGCCAAAAAAAACAAAATAACGACTTATATAGTGATGGACGATTTCAAAACACTGCTTCAGGAAGCATCGGATCATAAATGAATCAGCGTGTCGAATCTGCTGTTCGGAGCGCCAAAGTCACGTGATTTCAGCCGTTGGCAGTTTGACACGTGATCTGAATCATGATTCGATACACTGATTCATTTATGCTCCGATGCTTCCTGAAGCAGTGTTTTGAAATTGGCCATCACTAAATAAGTCGTTATTTTGTTTTTTTGGCGCTCCAAAAATATTCTCGTCACTTTATAATATTAATATTGAACCACTGTACTCACATTAACTGATTTAAATATGTTTTTAGTGCATTAATGGATCTTGACAGAGGAAATGTCATTGCTCCCTATGGAGGCCTCACGGAGCCATCGGATTTCAACTAAAATATCTTAATTTGTGTTCCGAAGATTAACGAAGGTCTTACGGGTGTGGAACGACATGAGGGTGTGTAATAAATGACAGAATTTTCATTTTTGGGTGAACTAACCCATTAAAGGGATAACACTCACCCTCATGTCATTTCAAACTCGTATGACTTTGTTTTCACGTGAAACACGAAAGGAGATATTTTGCGGAATGTTCTGGCTGCTCTTTTCAGTATAATGAAAGTGAAGGGGAACTGGGGCTGTCGAGCTCCAACATGATAAAAATGGTCCATATGATTCGAGGATTGTGCTTATCAAGCCCTGGGTATAGTTCGTGTTTTTTTTTTTTTACGCGTACGCTAGTGTATGTGTACAGTCGAAAGCACAGCCTTGGAAAGTATAATTAATTCGACTCAAACACATACACAGGCGTTCGACGCATGCGCAGTTTTGAGCAATCTCTCGCCACAGTTACAACCCATGTAAACATCTTTCATGCTAGAGTTGAGGTAGTTTCTTTGGACAATCTCTCTTCTATGTAGGCCTCGATTGTCGCTGTAGCTTGCATGTGTTCAGGTCTGTTCTGTTTATGCAGTTTTTCTTCAACTACCTTGTGAATCAACGGCCCCGGGGCACGGTTGCCACCTTGTGGATAAACTAATTACTGCAAAAAAACTTAAATATGCACGTACAAAGTATTTGCGGTCACAAAAATCCGGCAGTGCGCGTACAGTACAGTGCATGCATACTCTTCTTAATGACTCTTCATCACGTGCACTGTACGCTGTCCCTCACGTACGTTTAAAAAGTGAAGCATACTTTGGGCTTTAGGTTTATGCTAGTTCACATGAATTAAGGGAGTGACCTATGGTGACCCATTCACTCATGTCTGTAGGGCTTTAGAGGTGGTGTGCAGTGATGTACTCATAATCATAAACTACAGTATAGTATGTTAGAACAGGTGTAGGAACACCGGACTGTAAGAGTCCAACATATTCCATGAAAGGAGTTCCCTAGAAATGGGTAGTGCTGATATTTGCATCGCTGGTTTCCTCAGTGCAAACCACTTCCTTTATGACTATCATTGTTGACATCAACAGTAGTCATAGTTTGTTTCATATCAAAAACCTACGCAATTTCAAAGTATTACTAGTGACCTAAAGATATTTTGCGGAAACTGTGATACATTTGTTCCGTTTTGGTAAGGTTGATCAGCTTTGTGAACACAGACTCTCTCTGACCTTTGCTTGCTGACAGCAGCCAATAAAAACATGGGAAGAATTCCAGGAATTCTCTAGTCCAATAGAAACTGCTCTCAAAGTATGTCATGATGGTTGCAGGTCTTTGTTAGGGGACATGTTCAACAGTTTGGCTTCAAATCAATAGTGAAAAAATAAAATAATTCAATGTGAGTGCCAATTTTATGATTCAGTCCTTGCTTCTTTTTTTTTTATTTATTTACAATACAGAAATTAACTTGCATCAACCGTACTAAATATGAATTGAGTAGTAGTCAATGGTCGGTTTCAAAATCAAATGGCATGCCAATGATTTTAGCCACTCAACGAATGTCTGCTGAGAGACGTGTATTGTCAGACTGTTTATTGGTTTTGGTGAGCCGTTGGTGAGGAAGTGTCAGGTATCACTGTTGTCACGCACTGGCTCCGCCCCCTTGTACCTGTATGGCAGGAATTCAGCAGGTGGGAGCATGCTCAGCTAGAGCCATTCCTTCTCATGCTCAGCCGAGCTGACAAACAACAGCCGAGTGCTGGACGTACAAAAAGAAGTGAGGCCCTCAAAAACGCGTTTTTCGTCTGAACAGTTTTCGTTTGGTAGTTTGTAAATGTTTGGATATTTTGTTGTTGTTGTTTGCTTGATGTTTGTCAAATAAATGTAAACACTTCTTTATCATTTCAGAAAACAGACATGGAGGAGATGACGATATGGGAGCAGCATACGGTCACGTTATCGAAAGTAAGTTGTGTATAAGGGTTTAATTCGCCTTAGCCACACCTTATCTAGCTGTGTACAGGTGTGTCAGTGAATGTGACACCAGGTTTACAGTTTCCCAAACAATTGAAAGTCGAGACTGATTGGAAGTTTAGTGAGCAACTGTGAAACCATGATTGTCGAAAGAGTTTCCACCTGTCACTAGGACACACCTGAAATTGTGGAATGTCAAGTTTAGGGTCATGTGGTGCATTTCATCATAGAAAGATATTGCCTTTATTTAATATTTTTTTGTTGTTGTCTTTTTTCTTTCGCTCGTTTGTTTTAATCCATTTATTCATTTATTGGATCCTTTTTCTTTTGTCTTTCGTGTCATTTATTTTTGTTTGTTCATTTTTTTGTTTTGTTTTTTCATTCTTGTTTTTGTTCTTTTGTTATTTTTGTTCAGTTGTTTTTGAATTTTTTTGCTTTTGTTTTTTGTTTTCTGTTGTTTTTTCTTGTTCATTCTTTTGTTTTTTTGTTTCTGTTCTTTTTTTATTCGTTTTTGTTCTTTGTTTTCATTCTTTCGTTTTCAACACATTCATTCTTTCTGTCTGTCTGTCTTTATCTTTCTTATCTTCTTTCTGTCTGTATGTCTTTCTTGTTAATTTCTTACATTCTTTTGTTTATTCATTCTTTGTTTATACTTTCACTAATTTGTTCTGTCGTTTTTGTTTGTTCTTTCATTCTTTTTTTTTCTTTTTTTTTTTTTGCTTGATCGTCCATTCTTTCATTCATTAATTTGCTTGTTTATTCTTTTGTTCACAGGATTCCAAGGTCGGCTTCGGTTTTGCGGTCTCAGGTGGGCGAGACAAGCCCAACCCAGTAAACGGGGACACAGCAGTGGTGGTCTCTGATGTGCTTCCCAGCGGCCCCGCCATGGGCCGACTTCAGTGAGTACACGTCCACTTCTCCTGCATTCAGACCCACACTCCTTCCTCCCACACATCCTGTGTAATCCTGTCAGACCTGTCAAGTTTGTGTACAAGATGGAAAAACCAACATACTCAAAACATATTTGGCAGATGATTTTTTGTGATAGAGACTCACATGATTTATTGCCCACAGTACACGAGACCAGATAGTTATGGTGAATGGTGTTTCCATGGAGAACGTCACCTCACTCTTCACTATTCAAAATCTGAGGAGCTGTGGGAAATTGGCAAACATTGTAAGTAAAAACATTACCAAAATCATTCATGAAACATTGCCAGACACAAATATTTAGGTACATTTTTTTTTTTTTTTTTTTTGCAATTTTACAATTCTTGTTTGTTAATTTTGTAGACTATAAAGAGGCCACGCACGATTCAGATCCCTGCGAGCAACAGACCTACTCGTTCTGCCTCACAATCAAACATACTAGACGATGATGGACCTCAATACAAAGGTCAGCGTGGCACTGACACCAGCCGTAACCGACGAGCTCGAAGCGTCACACCTGACCGCAACGGTCATGACCTCCCCATCATGTCCGGCTTCAAGAGGCTGCCCAGTCAGGAAGTGCAAGATAGACCTATCAGAACAACCCTGATCAAGAAAAAACCCACAGATGGTCAGACTCTCATTGCTTTGCATTGAGTAATTATTTGTGGTTCTTGCCAAGATTTTAACCCGTTTCTCTCTGCAGAGTACGGAATGAAGCTGGGGAGCCAGATTTTCATCAAGCACATGACTCCCACCGGTCTGGCTGCCAAACAGGGCACTCTTCAGGAAGGAGATCTTGTTTTGAAGGTGAGGAGCAGGTTCTTTAGGAACTGTTCTATTGCACTTAGATGTTGTGTAACCTTTTTAAGTCTTCTCGTTTAGATTAACGGCATGACGACAGAAAATCTGTCCCTGCTGGAGACCAAGCACCTGGTGGAGAAGTCTAGAGGTAAACTGACCATGTTGGTGTTGAGGGACGACAGAAAATTCCTGGTCAGCATTCCTGAAGTGGAGGACAGTCCTCAAAACAGTGCGGATGAGAGGAGGGAAGACAGTAGCTCCGAGCTGGAGGGTGAGAGTAGTTGTTTTTACAGCTGATCTGTGCCACTATTAACATGGGTTTTGATACTAACTTTTAAATTTTTGCCTGGAGAAATCTCAGACCTGGATTCTGACAGCCCCACAAATCGAAAATCCCGTCCAAGAGACCGACGTTCTCGCAGGTGAACACCTCAACTCTGACCTAATCTATTTTAGTTAAATGGCCTTTGAACTAACAGCTCATTGATCCACAGAAGTCGTGCCAATCCTGTGTCGAAACCACGCGAATCTCCCCCTTTGCGCTCTACGCTCACAAGACCACCCGCCCAGTCGATACCCCCTCGCAGAGGTGAGCCTTAGTGCAAAAACTCAGTGGCTGTCATTTATGAAACACAAGCAAAGCAATGAAGAACATTCATAAAAACATTTAATTCAATATGGCAATTTTGTCAGATTAATTATCAATTGTCATGGTCAAGAGGTTTTGACCCATACTTTGCCCATAGTTGTTTATGCAATTAGCTGACTGATGCTTTGGCTCTTGTGCAGTTCCCTCAGAGTCTGAATCGGACCGCAGCAACTCGCCTCCACCTTCAAGACACGACACTCTCGATAACAGAGACCGATACAAGTAAACATGGCTTCATGTGTATTCAGCTCTGCAGAACCATATATATATATATATATATATATATATATATATATATATATATATATATATATATTGTATGTTTTGTTGTTTTTGTTCCTAAATTATGATGAAACGGAACCTTATAAAATTACCTTTTTATCTCTTTTATTTTGGCAGGGTTTTTCGTTTTGTTTCATTTTTAGTTTTTAGTTTTTTTCTGTCTAGGTTTTTTTTTTTTTTTTTCCCTGAGTTTTCGTTTTGTATTTTGTTTTTCTGTCTGATTTTTGTTTTGTTTTGTCTGTTTACATTTTTGTTTGTTTGTTTGTTTGTTTTTTCATGATGCTGTTTGTTAGGGTAAGATGCATGGCTCACTTTTACTTATTTTATTTGATCTCATTTTTTGTTGCTTTTTTCAGGGTTTTTGTTTGTTTTGTTTTTCTTATTTTATAGTTGTGTTTTATTATTTTGTTTTTTCTGTCTGTTCTGTCTTTTGTTTTGCAGTCTTTTTTCTGTTTTTTGTTAGTTGTGCTTTTGTTTTTTTCTGTGTGTGTTTTTTTGTTTTGCTTTTTTTCATGCTGCTGTTTGTTTGGGTGAGATGCATGGGTCACATGTTTGTTTGTCTGTTTCAGGGTACTCTCAGGGATCTCCACACTGCCAAACCCTCGAGCCTCACCCGTCACGCAGAACTGGAGCTCCTCCACTGCCTCACGACCTCGCAGAGGTCTGTCTCAAAATCTTCTAACACAACATAGATTTTACCATATTAATTATAAACCAGCTCTGGAATCATATACTTCACCGAATGATTCAGTTAATGATATGCACAAACCTTGAAGACAGCTGGATTTCTATAGTTTAACGACTGTTTGTTTCGTGTGACCAGCTGTTTCTGAGTCCGATTCAGACCGGAGCACCTCTCCGCCTCCCAGACGTGAGAGTCCTAGACCTGAAAATCACTCCAGATACAAGTATGTGTCCGCATCATGAGCAGAAGACACCAAATGCAAATACAATGTGACACAATAAGCACATTTTCTGTATCGACAAGTTGTTGAATTGTTTGAAAGACAATCTCAAGTATGATTGGAAACAGAAAAACCTGTTCTTTTTCCCAATAAGTTTCATTCTTGAAAAAAACAACCAGATCTGAATGATGTTCATACAAGTTAGCGGTTCTCAAACATGCACTGCGATACCCTTTTTCACTTCATAGGTTTTCAATAATGTATTTACCATTGCCTCTTCTCTTCTCCCAGGGTGCTTCCCGATCTCCCTCCTCCAGGAATGAAGTCTTCTTCTCTTAGCATGTCTCAGGATTTCCCTCGCCGCATGGCCTCCCCTTACAGGCCTCCACCCAGAGGTGATTTTCACCCCCTACAGCACTTCTTTTTCATTTCTGTATGCCATTTTAGCAGACTCATTCAAGAGCATGTCTTTTCCATACAGCTGCATCAGAGTCCGAATCGGACGATAGTACCGGACCTCAACGCAGACAGGGGACTCCAGCCAGCCAGGAGTCCCGCAATAGATACAGGTATACATGAGGGACGCCTCACTGCCACTTTTAACGCAGCTCGCATCGGACTCTTTCAGTAGGGCCAATCATCTGCCTGCACACGATGAGACAAAAGTTTATTCTGTTGTTTTTCCATTTATTTGCTTTATTTTTTTGTGTTGAATTATGTTGCTTGTATGCATTCATGTATTTTTCTTTCAATGTAATATCTGAAAATGTGATATGTGTGATCTTTTAAAATAAAAGACACCAAATCAACCTGAGTTTTCTCCTGTAGTATGTTGATTTATGCCACTTGAAAAGGAAATATTGCTCCTAAGATCTAGATAATCTTGTATCTAACATCTAAATTCATAAGTTTACAATCAAATTATCCACATAATACAATAAGCACCATTTATAAACACATTATATAAGATTTTATATATTTATATATATATATAATATATATGTTAAGGTTATTTATTTTCAACAACCAGTGGTGTAATAGAGATGGGGGTGTCATAGATTTGGATCCAATGATCTTTATGATACATTTAGTTTAGTACTTTCTGCTTGTCCATATGAATAATTGATTTTTGGGACTTGACCCCTATAATTAGTTATGGCAGCGGATAGCCCACCCCTTTCAATGAGAGAGACCCCCAGAAACCCTGAGGTGAATATCTCCCTCAAAGATTTAACATTAGTTCCCACTCTCCTCAAGGACAAGCATCATATAGTATCCCCTTATCCTCATTTTTTCTCTCACCCTCCCATCTGCCCTCTTTCTCTTGCAGGGCGACCCCTGAGGTCACTGCAGTCCCTGTAATGGAACCCCCAAAATGGGCGAAACCCGCAATCCCTGTACAGAGAGGTATGAGCGAATCATAAAGGGAATATTCTAGGTTAAATATTGATGCCATTAAAAATAATTTAAAATATTACACATTATGTTCTAAATATTAATGTGTAAATTCTGTAAGTACACATTATTATTTTCATATAAATTTTCCGTAATATATAAATATATATTGGTGGCATGATATATATATATATATATATATATATATATATATATATATATATATATATATATATATATATATATATATATATATATATATATATATATATATATATATATATATATATTTTTTTTTTTTTTTTTTTTTTTTTTTTTTTTTGTACCTTAATTTTAAGTATGAAAAATATTTTTTAAATATGAATGTGTATATATTAAATATTTAAATATCCATGTGTACGTTATGTTATTTCAATATTAAAGTGTAAATTACTTTAAATTCCGTAATTGTTCATACACACTTCACATTAATATTTACACATTAATTTTCCATGATATATAGATAAATATTAATCGCATGGAAATATTTTTTTCTGTCTTTTTTTGTATCTCAAAATATTTATAATTTATAAAAATATAAATATTTAAATATTCATGTGTACATTATTTAAATTTTCATTTTTTTCATACACCTTACACAATATATACACATTAATTTTTCATATAAGTCATATTTACTAAGTAATTAGTGAATAGAATTTTAAATGATACTTTACATTTTAAATTCACTGCCTTTGAGTTGCTAGCAACCCATAATAGTCTCTAATTTGCATATTCCATCAGCTCCTTCAGAATCCGAGTCAGATGCAAGTTACAACTCTCCTCCGAGATCACAGTCTCCAGTCAGTAAAAACTCGAGAAGGAGACAAGAGTAAGATATATTAATGCTGTTTTATTTATTTTTGATTATTATTCTGCATATAAATATTTGAATTTATTGTTTTGTCTCAGGGCTAAAATGCAAGTGCCAGTCATCAACAACCGACAAGATCCCCCACTCAGAGCCTCTCCTGCCAGACCACCACCTGAATGTCAGTATAATGCACTTATTACATGTCTGAGTGGTCGTTGGAGAAATATGCCATGCATGTTGCCATCTTTACATCCTTTTTTTGGTCTTTGTAATGTTGTTTTGGTTCATTCGGCAGATTCCTCTGAATCAGAAAGGGCCCCGTCACCTCTCAGGAGATCTGACAGTCCCAGCCGCAACAGCGATCACAGGTTCAGAATGTCTCCTATGATCTATATTTATCTAATCCACACTTAAGATTATATTATAGTGAAGGTCAGCAAACACTTTGGTTGCAACCAAACAATTCCTCAAGACATTTTATGGAATCAAGTCGTTTATTGGGTGAATGTTAATATTGATTGACTCTTTCTTTCAGTTATCCACATGCTAATGGTACTCTCCGCTCTAACATGTCCATTCCCAAACACACCATGTTGAATTGTGAGTATCATTAGTCCAAAAACACACCCATAATGCATTGCAACTTATTGAGTGATTGTAGGGTACTAAATTGTATCTGTTTTATCTCAGCGAAACCTGTAGAGGAGCCACTTTATTCACTTCCTCCAGATGCAGTGCCAACACCAAACCCGGGGTAAGAAATGTCATGTTTCTTTGTATGCAGATCAAAGACAACACATGAGTGGGTCATATATCAACCCAAAATTAAATGAGGAAAAATGTAATTTTTCTTCATGACAGTTCAAGACTTAAAGGCATAAATAAGCATAAAGACAAAACAACAATTACATGTATACATTCATTCTTATTTAATTGTTTATATGTATTATATTATATATATTATAAATATTTTATATAAAATATACATATTTTATATATTGATTATATTATGTTTTATTTATAATTCATTTAAAATAAGCATAAATTAAAGATTACAATAAATATTACCATGATTTATAAATATGTTATATTTAATTTATATTTTAATCATTTTATATTTATAATTAATTTAAATAAGCACAAATTAAAGACAGTAAAAAATAATAAACATGATGTATACATACTTTGTTTTATTATTTTAATAATATTAATATTTATTGTTAAATATAATTGAAATAAGTGTACATTTAGATTATAAAAATTATTTAAAATTATTTTTATTTATTATATTACATTTATAATTTATAATTATTACACAAAGTACAAAAACATTACCATAATGTATAAATACATTATATTTAATTTATATTGTTTTTATTTGTATTTAGTTATGATGATGATGATGTTTTTTTCCCCTATATCAGGTACAGCTCGGACCAGAACCACGTCAGCTTTGTGAAGGAGGGCAGCGTTGGGTTGCGGCTGGTGGGAGGAAATGATGTTGGCATCTTTGTTGGTGGTGTCCAGCCCAACAGTCCAGCCCAGAGGCAAGGCATGGCAGAGGGTGATCAGATACTGGAGGTAGGACCAAAGAATCATGTTCATGTCATACGTGATCAAACCTTTCAGCTATATTCTCCATTCTTCAAGACTCTGTGTTATTTTTGGTAGGTAAACGGCGTAGACTTTAACCACTTCACCAGAGAGGAGGCAGCTATGTACCTCATGAACATCCGTGCTGGGGAGCGTATTGATATTCGTACTCAGAACAAAATGGACAGTGAGTGCCTTCATGTTCTGATATTAGGAAGTCACAATTCTTTGCAGTATTCCAAACAAAAATGTCTCATTGAGGAAGTAAAATGGATTACGAATGCCATTTCCAAATAAATTTCTGCTCTTGTCATCTCAGTCTACAAAAAGATTTTGAAGTCCAGCCTCGGTGACTCTTTCTACATCCGTACACACTTTGACCATGTGGCTGATAGCAGTGTCGGCTTGAGCTTTACCAGAGGTGAGGTGTTCAGAGTGTTGGACACCATGTATCACGGGAAGCTGGGAAAGTGGCTAGCTGTGCGCATGGGCAATGATCTACATGAACTGGACAAAGGCACCATTCCTAACCAGTCCAGGTTTGTTAAAGTAGTAGTTTTTAAGTCTTTCATCCATAGATATGGATAGTTTGTATGCTTGTATGTTACGTTACAGTTCCTACCTGTACTCTAGGTGTCTGACTCTCTCTCTCTGTTTTAGGGCTGAAACTCTGGCCAATTTGGAGCAGGCACAGAGAATTAGTGCAGCCGAGCGCCAAGCCTCCGGCCCCAGAGCCGAATTCTGGAAGCTACGGGGCCTAAGGGGGGCCAAAAAGAATACCAGAAGAACTCGTGATGACCTCCTACAGTTGACGATTCAGGGCAAATTTCCAGCATATGAGAAGGTCCTGCTGAGAGAGGGTAAGTGTTTGATGTAAAAAAAAAAAAAAAAAAGTACCATATCCGACGGATTGCACCCATTTTAACGACGATAGTGGACTATTACTGGTGGAGTCTATGGTTATAACATGCGTTTGTTTGCTCATATGCAGCCAATTTCAAACGGCCAATTGTCATTTTGGGTCCCCTGAATGACATTGCAAATGAGAAGCTAGCCCGAGAGTTGCCTGATGAATTTGAAGTTGCAGGTATGAAAAATTGGATTTAGGTTTTGAGATAAATATTTCTTAATTTTTCAGTTGAAATTTCTTCACTGTCAAATATTCAATGTTTCCATTTTGTTGGTTTGTAGAAATGGTAGCCAGGAGTGGAAGTGATAGTTCATCCAGTGTCATAAAACTGGACACGGTTAGGCGGATAGCAGAACAGGTATCCTTTTCTTATTATATATATTTAATGCTGTCAGTATAAGCCAAACACCGACTAGTATTTTTCAGTCAACTAAGTAACTTGCTTTCACTTGCAGGAAAAGCATCCCCTGCTGGACATTACACCCACTGCGGTAGAAAGATTGAATTACATCCAATACCATCCCATGGTGCTCTTCTTAGATCCTCATAGTCGGAAGGATGTGAAGGCCATGAGGCAAAAATACATGCCAGACTCTAACAAGAGCTCTCGTCGCCTCTACGCTCAGGCCTTAAAGCTGAGGAAACACTATAGCCATCTATTTTCCGGTAAACCTTCAAAGCCTGTCTTCAGAGTTTAAGCAGAGTTTCTCTGCTTGAATCATTTCTTGAATCATTTCTTTATGTACTCGGTTTTTCGGTTTCCTTCACAGCACGCATTGATCTTCAGCCTGGTACGAATATGTGGTACGACACTTTGAAAGACAAGATTCGGCAGCAGCAGGCTAAACCTGTCTGGGTTTCTGAAGTAGCGGTAAGCGCCATAGAGTGGCATAATGGTACGCTCACGTCTTGTCGAATTAATGTAATTACGTTACGTTAAAAACCTTACTTGTCTTTACTGAACTTTTTGGAAACTCAAAACTTTATGAATGCTCCAACTTGACCGTTGTGACGTCATGCAAAACAGCCCAAAACCAACAGCTCTGAAACAAATCTCTGCAATCTCTTAATTGCGATAATTCTGACAAGACGTGAATGCAAAATTGGTGCAGAATCTGCATGTCTTACTTGAATTGGTTAATGTGGACTCGGTCTTTGTTCAGTTGGAGGGAGGCGGCGAAGAGGAGCTTGACGCATTGAGCCGTGCAAACAACTCTGACTACCTCAGCGGTGCCAGTGACTACGAGGACACTGACGGTGAGGCCTTCACAGATGGCGAAGCCTACACAGATAACGAGGACCTGGAAGAGCACATGGAAGGCATCTCCAGACACCGCAGCAGTGCACTAGCCCGCTCCTCAGAGCCTGCCACTGGGCAGAATCCTAGTCCTGAACCTTCCTACCACCTAGAGCCATATCTGGAGGAAGAGCCTGAGTACACCTTACCTCCCGGTGAAGTACCTCCTATCCTCCACGTTCCAGAGCCCCGTTCTCCACGCGTTGCCACTGGCTTTTCCCAACAAGAAGACGATGTCCCCTCGCAGCGCAGCTTCACAGATTCAGACTTCAGCACCGGTGAAATGGCCGCACCACCAACACCTTCCGATGTACCACCTAACTTCAGGGCACCAGATCCCAAAGAAGTCCAATCAGAGACCCCTCCACTGTCAGCCATAGAGGAGAAACTACAACAGGTACCATATACACCTAATACCCATATCAATGACCAATCAACAACATGTTTTAGTTAATTAGGACATGTCTCGAGTCTCGACCATTAACGCAGCAAGCCATATTATTTGAAAATTGTATAAAATAATCCCAAAAAAGCACAAACACGGCAGAGATGCCGAATTCAGCAGCTGGAATTAGCTGAGGTAAAGTGACGGCTCACAGACAGCAGCAGCAATTGATCTGTCACTCAAGTGACCACACCCTTAATTATGCAGAACTTGAAGGCTTAATATAATTTAAATGGAAAATTAGCAGTATAGACCAAAACCACAATTTGTACCAGCTGTAAACATGTTTTTTTTCTACTGTAAAGTCGGGCATTTTAACATGGGGGGTCAATGAGATTCTGCTCTCTTTTGGAGCCTGTCCCTTGCGGCCAGTCGATGAAATGCAGTTTAAGTCACTTATGTATTGGCTTCAAGAGAAACTGGGGTAGGTTTCCGCTTGAGCACATCATTAAGTCAAGTAGGTCTGGTTCCTGGATCTACATCCTTAGTAGGACCGACAAAACCCAAACCCTTACACTAAACATAACCTACACCTAAAAGCAGACATAAATAATGGATTGATAATGTTCTTTATGCCCTGAATCCCAGGGTGCCATATGGGCCAACATATTTTGTTGATCCTGGAAAAACATTCCTGTCTGAAAATTTAGTCATAACCCTATCTCTACCCCTAAACCTAACCCTACCCATAACTTATCCCTGAATTCAGAGGGAAATGAGAGGTTAATAACACCGATGTGAACTTGACATAAACTCTAAACTTGTCTCTGATTGGTTGATTGAAACGTTGATCCAGGAACACGTTGCACTTTGTGAAATCACGTTTACCAGGTAATCCTGACGTACCTTAGGAATCTTCCTAAAGGTACCAATCTGATTGATTGGTAAATCCACTGAATTCCGGTGGTATGGCATGATTTAATCAAATTGGACATGTTTGTGGACCAACAATAGCCAATCCTTTTCCCTTAACCTAACCTTAACCTACCATAAAATCTGATTGCAGGACTTAAAAGGATGTTGATACAGGAACATGTCCTACCTTATTAAAGGGTTAGCTCACCCAAAATTGAAAATTATAATCATCATTTAATCACCCTCATGTCGTTCCAAACCCGTAAGACATTTGTTCATCTTCGGAACACAAATGAAGATCTTTTTAATGAAGTCGAAGAGATTTCTGTCTCCACTTTGATGCTTCAAAAAGTTCATAAAGAAATCGTAAAACTAATCCATATGAATCGGGCAGTTTAGTCCAAATTTAGGCCTGAAGAGACTCGATCCCTTTATATGATGAACGGATTTAATTTAGGCTTTTATTCACACATAAACATCGATCAGCGTACATAGAATCTCAATCGAACTTGCTTGACGTGCAAGAACAAACCTCGCTGGTTCTTGTGGAAGCTCAAACGTGCTGCCTAACATGAGAATGAACCTCATTGGTTCTCACACGTCAAGCGAACATGCTTGAGCTTCCGTTTACCATAACTGATATGAATGTTTATATGTGAATAAAAGCTTAAATTAAATCTGTTCATCATATAAAGTGATTGTGTCTTCTCAGAAGTTTGGACTAAACCGTTTAATCCATATGGATTACTTTTACTAAACTCTTTATAATTTTGAAGCATTAAAGTGGTAGTTGTGTAGAAGTTTGTTTCTGAAGATGAACGAAAGTCTTACATGTTTGGAACAACATGAAGGTGAGTAAATAATGGCAGAATTTCCATTTTTGGGTGAACTAACCCTTTAAGTCATGTTGAGGTATTTTATTACGTTTAATATTGCATATGTAGAAATATTTGGTGGAGCTATTCATCATTTTATGCGTTGTTGTTTCAGGCCCGTATGGCAGAACCAGAAAGGAAGTCTTCCCCTTCATTTATAGTGTAAGTATTTCTATTTGATCTGTCAACTTATGCTTGAGGAAGATAAAGTACTAAATCAATTTATTTTTAATTTTTAAATGCATTAATAAATCTTTTCTTTTAGATTGGCACATCACGAAGCCATGCAAATGCGGAGAACACAAATCAGAGGAAGCGACAGTGACAGTGATGAAAACGACAGAGATGATGATGATGATTTTGGTATTGACGATGATGAAGCTGATGACATTGAATGGGGACCTGCCACAGAGCTGTAATATAAACGGATCATACTAACATCACAAGCACATGGACCACTCATGTTTTAGTCTGGACCTGTACATTTACACAACCAAACTGGAAATAACTTTTTTTTATTGTTTTTTTATCAAGTGTTCTTATGGACTTGTTATAGATAACTAGTCTTGGATTGATGTGGAAGTTTTGTGAGTGGAATTTCTTCCTTTTGTGGGTTTCGTTGTTGTAACGGATGTGCTGAGGTCTTCCTCAGGATTATTTCAAAAAGAAATATTACCAGTTGTAATAAAGTCCATTTGGGTATGTTTTACCCTTTTTAGTAACTTGATATATTTTATTTTAATTTTTTTAATGTATTTTGAAATAAGTAGAACAAAACATTAAAGCTCAAAGGATGAATAGTGTTGGAGAGTGTTTTGAAATTGACAATTTTCTACCGTTAATTTTCCTCAACTCGCTTAAAGGGTCAGTTTGCCCAAAAGTGAAAATTCTGTCATTGGTTCACTAGTGTCGCTTCATAAAACCGCCGTTAAACTACTGGAGTCACATGGATTATTTTTATGTCTTTACTACCTTTCTGGGGCTTGAAAGTGGTAGTTGTGTAGACTGTCAACAGAGGAACAAGAAGCTCTTCAAAGATCTTCCTTTGTGTTCCAAAGATGAACGAAAGTCTTACAGGTTCGGAACTACATGAGCGTGAATAATTAATGACAACATTTTCATTTTTGGGTAAACTAACCCTTTCAAAATGTGAAGTTGAATTAAGTGGAATCAAATGGAATTGCAACAAAACTTTAATTATGTTCCTTGAACTTTCCCCCATCTCCCACTGGGCAAACAAACAGATAACCCTTACAAACTTATTTATTTGAGATCATGTTGCTTTGTTAGGTTGGTCAGGATGCGCACAAGTGGTTATAGTTTTGCAATGTTTTAAATGCACCACAGTGACACAGTTTTGGGTGAAATCAACCCACAAATGATATGATAGATAGTTAAAATAGATCTGTTCAGATCTGTTCAGATATGATAGCCAACCTAGAAGGGTAATTTACCATGAGTTCCCTCAGCTCCCAAGTTCAGTAGTCAGGGCACGGATGATCAAGGGGTGAAACCTTTTAAGCGCTGTCTCATTTGCAAAATCCTTGTGCAAAATGAAATGTTGCTATTTAAAGAGAGAGAGAAAAAAAAAACCCAAAAAAACAATGCAGTGCAAAACCAAGAAACAATGATGCTCACTATGTTCCCTTAACAGAAAATGACACATTTTCTGAAGCGAGAAACAAACAAAAAACGCTTTTTTGACGCTTTTAAAAGACAGTTATTTAATAAAAGTTTAGAATAAACAAATATCGCTAGACAGTAGAGAACATAATCTAGTTATCCATAATTAATTTACAACTGAGATGTTGCAGGGATATGTAACATTAATGATAGATAGATAGATAGATAGATAGATAGATAGATAGATAGATAGATAGATAGATAGATAGATAGACACACATATACGTATATATACATTTCTTTCACTGCTTTTGACTTGCTATTGGTCGGCTTTCCTGGATTTATTTGCATACTGAATTCTAATTGGCTTTGCGTTGCAAAGGTTGCTATGCTCTGTCTTTTCAAGACACGTGCTAAAATCTTAACACTATTCTTTTAACACTGGCATTTCGTTGAAATTAATTGAAAGTGTATTTCAAATCAGATATTTTGTCAAACAAATACATCTCAAGATATGTTTGTCGCGAAAGTGGGCGGTGTTTTAATATTTAATTAAACGGCAGCAGGTGACAGACATTAACGACGAGCTGTGGGGCAGTTGGCGAAATCTTATTTTTGCGAGTCAAAATGGTGAAACTCGCTGCATAAAGGTTGTTAGTATCATGACAAGCATGTATCATGTTATCCAGCCCACATGTTTCTACACGGCAACGCAGTTTCACTTGTCAAAGGGACTGAGAGTGAAAAAACTGAAAAGCGGATGCGCCTCAGACTGCTGTGTGTCAGTAGATTCAGTCAATGTGCGATCATTTTAGAGGAGTGAGACAGAAGCTCGAGCTCGGAGTGTGTAAACCTCGCATCAGCGCTTTGAAATGGGGAGCCGGGGGGTGGGCAGGGGGGTTATATCGTAAATTAAAAGAAATACGCGGCGGATCTAAACATCTAAAGCTTAAAATGTTCTCTAAAAGGACAAGAGAGCTGATGAAGACGCACTCGATGTCAAAGAAGAGCCGAACAGGAAACAGCCCAGCGCCTCTCAACTCTCCATCAGTAAGTCGCACAGCATCTCTCGTCTTTTCCTCCTGCCAATCAAGTTGATTGACATTTCACACTCGCGCTCATGTTTTCGTGTCGTTTTCGACGTTGTCGAAACATGTGAATTTGATCAGTGTTTTCAAACACAAATACAGACTTCAAGTTTATTATTTAGACCGTTATGTTGCAAAGAAAAGGACGGACTAAACTTCCTCAGTGTGATATGGCGCAGCAAGGTGCAAGAAGTTCAGGTTTTGCCTTTCTTTAGGCATTTGTCATTTTCATTCTGGTTTCAGGATTTTCTTTCAGTTTATTTTTCTAAGGTTTAATGGCGTGTATTGTGTTAAAATTATGATGTATGATGGATAACGGTGTAGACAGTTAATTTTTAACGCACAGTAGCTGGAAATGTTGAAGCGTGGATCAAGTAGCAAAAGCTACAGTCCTTACGCGACGAGTCAGAGAGTGAAAAAATCAAAAAGCAAAACTAAATTGGACATCTTGCCAAGTAGACCAAACGTCTGGCTCAAACAGGTGGGTTTTATTGAAAACTACTGTAAATATTTGTATGTTACTGTTGAAAATATGCATGTGTCGTGTAATAAGCATCTACGGTTTTAGTAAATATTTGTACACAGTTGACAAGTCAACCAGAGGTTGTAAAATTATTGTACGTGTTGTCTTACGGCCTCACAATAATTGGCTACATGGAGTCTTTTAATTTTGTCATGATGATCAAAGTCAACTGCAAAAACGTTAAATGTATATTCTTTAAAATGTCTGTATTGTCATTTATTGAAGTATTTTATTTTGATTTAAACCTATATCTTGCTGTTGGTGATGGGGAAAGAATATAAGCAAGCTTCTGTTTGAATTAAATGTCCTTTTTTAAATTGGATTTTGGGATAACACTATGTTTGTGGTCTTTTGACACTTATTTATTTGTGTAGCACATCATTTTTAGGTGTTTTCTTCATTATAGCTACACAAATGGTGTTTTTCCTTGTGTTCATGTTCACACTTTTAGGAGTGTTTGTGGGCCTGAGCGAGGCCTGTTAGTGTGGCATCAACTCTTTGGGGTGTGACAGGAAGTAGGCCACAGTTACACAATCGCTCTTGTGAAAGAAGTTCTGTTTACTAACAGCCGTCTATTGTAGTCAGATCTTGTGCTTCATCCGCAAACCCACTTTCTACCTTAAAGTTTGCGTGCCATGTTTGTCAGTTTGCTCACACGGTTTCCCTTTTTTTTGTCATAATCCAGCTCTCCTCTCTTCAAGAGCAGCCTCGGAAAGATGCAGTCGATGGTGCCACCTCTGCATCCCACACGTCTTCCAGTCTGTCTCCATCCATCCTGGATGTCCCATCTTCCTGTCCCGGTACCCCTTTGACCCAGCACACTAAGCTGGTGGGCTGCCCGTCCCCAATGGGCACCCTGAAGCGGCCAACTTCTCTGAATCGCAATCCTAGCGCAGCGGGCTTCCCTATCCAGTCTTGGGTCTTCAGTAAGGGTGCGGGAAAATCTGTCATCTCCCAGAGTCCTTCGCCAGATACGCCCGAGTCCACTGTGGCTATTGAGGTGGAAGATATCCCGTCACTGCTACGGATAGTGGAGCGGTTTGCTAAAGCTGTGGAGAAACTGAAAGATGTCGTGCTTGAAGGTAAGATGATAATGAATTTGTTGGAGAGAATCTTATTTGACATGTATTATTTGGGGTTTAAGGATGAGAACTTTTTTTTTTTTTTTTAAACGTTTCCTAAACATTTATTAAACGTTTCCTGATATTTTGTTTTTTAACTGAGATGCGCTCAACAGCACTCAATGCTATCCACCACATGACGATTTGCACGTCGTACCGCAAACATCACCTTCCGCTGTGGATCATGTGATCGCGGAGGAGTGAAAGGGGCGGGGCTGAGTTTGCTCAACAGGCCCTGTTCTTCCTGTAGCTGCAGTGAGCTTGAGTTCCTGTGGTGTGCCACATTGGCGCAGGAAATGATACTCTCAGAAAACACCCCGTTTTGCTCTCAGGACTCGTAAAGCAACGTCATTTAAGCACCAAACCCATAGTCGTACCTATAAATACCAAAATCAGTTATTATATTCGAAGCTCTCTGATAATTCAGTACAGATGAATTAAAGGAACTTTTCAGCAGGAGGATTCTTATAAAAAGCACTGTTGATACCATGGTAATATTTTGAGAGATTCTGTTGCAGGGGTTTTTAAAATTATTAAACTTAAAATATGATGACTCCAATATGAGGCAACCACTTCTTAAAATAAAAAAGCAGCTATATTTTTCATGTTTTGGGATCCATTTTGCATTTGCTAGTTATTTATTGTTTATATTAATTTTTAATTGGTTTATTATATATATTTTTTTTTTTCATTAAAGCTACAATTATTTAAATATTTAAATTATTTAAATATTTAGTGTGTACTAAGCTGATATTTTTTTAAAATACAGAAGTACAGTTAGATATATAAATCTGAAAATAAATATTGACAATGTATTTGTATCGAACCTTTCACAAAAATGTTGTCTCTTAAAAAGTTCTTTTTAACCATTTTTGAAAGTTGAGTTGCAAGTCATAATAAAGACAAAACACAAATATTTTAGGAATCTGTCAAAAACTTGTTTAAAACTAAAATTTTTGTCATTTATTAGGCAAATAACAAACTGAAGCAACTAAATGGTCTTTATTCACATAATAACCAAAAATATTATTTATTTTATTTTTGTATGGCCTTGATAACAGCTTGTATTCTTGCTGGCATTGTTTTTATGTACTTTTCCACAGTCTTTGTTGTTAATGACTTCCCAATAGTTTCTAGTTGTTCCCAAAGACTTGTTTTTGATAACTTTTGTGCGATCTATCTTTGAATGTATTAAATCACAACAATAATTATATTTTAGCATTAGAAACACTTGTGACTTGCACATACTGGTGTGAATTAACCATTACAGAAACATAAAAAATGATTTTGGTAATCACCAATACTGTTAAAATAAAGTTTAGGCTGTGGCACAAATCTTACACTTGGTGGTGCTCTAAAAAAAATTATATTATATTATATTATATTATATTATATTATATTATATTATATTATATTTATATTATATTATATTATATTATATTTGTGTGTGTGTTGTCAAAAATTACCAGTGTTTTTGGTTAATAGAACTTCTTGCACTGAAACTTTCACTTAAAAAAATGTTTAGTGTAGCTTAACTTTATTGTCCATTCTGTTTGTCACAGAGCGGAAATTTGTCTTTGATACTTATATCCAGGGCTTGACATTAACACCCGCCAAACGCGGGTAGATTTCAGCTGTGGCGGGTAAGACAGCCACTCCCACTAGCCACTTTGGCGGGTTGAATATAATTTCAGCCAACAGCCTAATCGAAGGTAGCCAAGCTCGACGTATCACAAAATTACAATCCGATCACAATCGCACTGAATGACACACAACAGAAGCGCTCTCTCGCGTACGCTCTCTCTATCGCGCGCGATCAATTCTCCTTGCGCCTGAATAGTCAAATACACGCACACACAGATGTCAGTGTCCATCGTGTGGAGTATCTTGCATGAATACAGTTGGTTATGGCTTAAGTGGACGTAAACAGGTGGGTAAAAACTGGATGTGTCCGTATGTTACATCCATGCATTCAGCAGCCCAATTAAATACCTGTCTGTCATTAATAAATGTTAAATAAACCTACTGTATCTGAAAAAAAAAGTTTAGGCTATTTAACTTACTATTGTATTTGTAATTTGCTAAATTGCTTCTTTGTTCTTTTTATATAGCTTAACAAAAATAACATATAAAATTTATCATATTATGGTCATATTACCTACTCCTTGCCTACCCATGCATACCAGGTGATATACCATGTTGGCCTAGTCTTGATTTAGGTGGTCAATCTGCATTTGAAAGGGTTTTAAATCTAGCTAATCAAGTAAAATGACTCAATCAAGCAATTTTAGCATGCCAAAGTCCCCTTTAATCATATAAAATGTAATTTCCCAACAGCAAAATTGTGGCCAGTGAAAATGCTGAGTGGCTAGTAACTTTGGAAAAACCACTAGCCACAGTGGCTGGTGTGCAAAAAAGTTAATGTCAAGCCCTGCTGATATCATACATGTAAACATTAAAGTTGTAAATATTTATGTATACATATTGAGACGACACAGAATTAATCAGAATTACACTAACTTCATATCCTTGACAAATATCAAGCATCCCATGATATTAAAAAGCTTAATCCGAACAGTAAATTAGTGCCATAATGCCAAGCATTCTCTTGGATTAGTTAAAAAAAAAAAAAAAAAAAAAAAAAATCCTTATTTAAACATCCTTAGTTCAGTAATTTTGTCATATTTTAGAAAGGTCCAAAATACTGCTTATGGCATGGGTTTTAGTGGTTGATCCATGCCACATTTTCCACCAAGCGTTTTTGTCTTCAGCAGAAGCTCCTCTTTTTTTTTTTTTTTTTTTTTTTTTTTTTTTTTTTTGATTAGTTGCAAGTGGCCTACTTTCTTTGATTTTATTAAAAAAAAAAAAAAACTGTTGTTCATGCTTCCCATTGCTGTATAAGTTAGGTGAAAGAGAAACTCAACAATAACAGTTGTAGCCTAGGGGTTTTTACTTAGAATTACAGTTAGGAGCCATGACTGGAGGAAGTGGCTTGTAGACATGCCGCAGCAGATGAGAAAGCAGTGCAACACAGTGTTAACAAACGGTCCGTCTTGCATCATCTTGACTGTTTTAGGATCAGTGCAGATTTCTTACTCTTCCTGTCAGCATGATGTTAGTTAAAGGCTTATCGGGTTCACAAAGAAATGTCCGTATCAGATTGTACCCTATAATCAAAAGAAAAATGTTGAGAAATTTAAAAATTATTATTTTACTGTTTATTTATTTGTTCAGTTTTGTTGTCAGTTTATTTAATTGTATTGGTTATTCTTTGTATTTGTTAAAAGTTTTAAATAAATTAACAAACAAAAATATAATTTTTAGTCTAATTTGTATTTCTTATGTTATATTTTGTATTTAGTAATGTTTATTCATTATATTTATCATTTATATTTTTTTCAACTTTTATCTTGTTCTGTTTATTTATTTTAATTCTTTATATTTTTATTTTGTTTGTTTGCATTGTGAAAAGCAGAGTTCATTTTGGCACAAATTACTTAAACTGAAATGAAAAGCTTGTGTGGCTGTAACCCAATTTTGGCTGATAAGAATGGCTGTTGTGGATGTTTTTTTCGCAGACAAACAGGAGAACCGGCGTCCGTTGGCCCATGAGTGTCTGGGGGAAGTTCTGCGCATCCTGCGGCAGGTCATCAGCATGTACCCCCTCCTCAACACGGTGGAGACGCTCACTGCTGCCGGCAAACTAATCTCTCAGGTCAAAGGTTAGAGCAATCACATGTTAAAATGCCAAAAAGGAATGTGACATTTGATTAAAGGATGGATTTGTTTTTATTTATGTCAGTAGTGCATCCGGTTTGTAGACTGAGGGTATGTTTAAGTACGTTTAAGGATGTACTAAAAACGGAAATATTTTTCCATTGTCAAAACGATCCACGTTCACACGGATCTGCGAAAACTATTAAAAGCGCTGTATTATTCATGCCAGGCCAGTAGATGGCGATGCCACTTTGTAAAGAAACACTACGCATGTGCATGATGTCACCATTTTCACGAATTTGTGTTTTTGTTGTTTACACGATAACTGTATCATTTTCAAAAACGTGCACTTTGAAACTCGTTTTCAAAAGTTTGCGTTTTCAGGCAATCAAAATGACGTTGTCATGTGTAAATAAACTGCCAAAACACAAGTTTTATGCTTTTAGTTGAAAACAATGCGGTGTCAACGGCCCCAAAAACATTTCTGTTGTTTTAAACTAAACAACATAATTTTGTTTTTTTGTTTTTTTTTCTCCATCAGGATACCACTATGAAGTGTGCAATGAAGCAGACAAGAAAGATTTTGAGAAGGCCATTGAGACCATTGCTGTAGCTTTTAGCAGCAAGTGAGTATGGAGAGCTTAATGTGAACTGATTACATACTATTAACGTGTTTCCGACTCAATAAGAAAAGATGTATAAAGTAGATGTGACTTTATATCTCATATCTACTTATATCTCATCATTGCAACTTTGTTTCTTGCAGTTGCAAACTTTACCTCACAATTACCTTTTTTACTCTGAGGATGAAACGGGTTTACATATTTTGCAGTATAATATGAATACTGTGCATACTGTGCACTAATTTGCCTTATGAATAGAATACCTGAATGGTGTATTACATTTACCGAAATGTGCAGTACACAACCAGAGAACAGTGCTTGGAATGCTGTATCCCACTATGCAATGTGCACAACTTGACTTTAAATATTGGATATGATAAATGAACTGGTAATTTCAGCCATGATTTTCAACGTCTCCTTTGAATAACTTATTTGATCGAACTGACGAGTCATTTTAATGAATAATCTTGCATACTTTATTTATTTTCAGTTTATTCAGGGGGAAATCATGCATTGTTCCTTTGGTATTTATTTAATTTATTTATTAATGTATTTATTTCGATTTGCTTGGGGAAATGGCACATTGTCCTTTTTGTATTCATCTTTTCCTTTTAGATTCATTTAAGGGGAAATTACACTGTTTCTTTGGTATCTGTTTATTTTATCAAAAACAAATGTATGGCACATGGTTCCTTTTTTTTTTTTTTTTTTTTTTTTTTTTCCTGTTTACTTTATATATTTTATTTTATTTTCCCAATCAAAATGAATAAACATACACAGTAACGTAGTGCCGTTCATGCGTTATGAAATCATCTCGTTCGAAATTCTGTTAGATCATTGACATTAATCGTAGCTCTACAGAAATAACAGGAAGTTGATTTGTGGCTTCTGCTCTCTTACGCTAACAGCCCCAAACCCTCAAGAATCTGTTTTTTCGAGATCAAGCTGATAATCATCATCAGCTGTAGTATTTTTGTTTTCACTTTAGTGTTTTTTTAAAAAAAAACTGATTCCCGATGATGTTCTGCTGTCATGTTCATTGTGATACACCTCTGAATGGCAGCGCAAAATGTTGCTCAAATGTTCATGAGAATATCTTGCATTAATTTCCTGTGGCCAAAACATTAAATCATGCACCAGTGCAGCATGATGCTGTTTTTGTGGCAAGAACAAAGTAAAGAGGAAGTTGTTAACCAACACTAACACTGGCATCTGATCATTTGCCCTAGTTATTATATACATTTTAGTCTATAATTCAATTGCAGGTTGACTCAGTTTGCCTTTAACATTACATTCTGATACAATATATTACGTTCAGAGAGAAGCTGCAACGTTTTTAGTGTATAAACCTCATTTCTTTCTTTTCTCAGTGTGTCTGAACTGCTGATGGGAGAGGTGGACAGTAGCACACTGTTGTCAGTTATGCCCAGTGAGAAAAGCAGGGTGAGTGTGTCCGTTTCACTGCCTGTAAAGAGCGGATGTTGGCAGCAGGTTTTGACTTCCTGAAAGTGCAGTTCTGTGATTAGTGCTACTGCTCTGTGACGCAGTTGTCCACTGAAATATGAATCGCAAGGAACGCGTATGAAGATGTTTTATCTATTTGTGTTTGTGTGTGTGTGTGTTCTCTCTTTAGTCAATGGAGAACCTCTCGGGTCATGAGCTTTCACACACGCGGAGTGATTCATCTGAGCTGGGTACATTTTGACAAATTCAGACATACAGAAAGTCAAGTAGAAATGCACTGATGTAGAAATTATTTTAAAGATATTTAAAGTCTCCTACAGAACATATACGTAAAATTAATAATAATAATTATAATCATTATGGAATATTATAAAAAATAAGAATTTTTATTTGTCTAGTGTCCTGCAGAACATATATTTAATAATAATAATAGTATGTACTTAGTTTTTACTTATTCTAGAACTCATAATAGTCTCCTGATGAACACATTTAATATTTTTATTATTGCAATAAGAGAACTGGGGTGTATTCCAGAAAGCAGGGTTAACTTACTGTCACATATACCCTGAACTCTCGGTTGATTAACCCAAACCTTGCTTACTCGAGGTATGCTGGTTTCAAAAATGCGTCCGGTAATAAGTTCAGCCAACCCAGAGTATGTTCCCGGTTAACGCACAAGACATTCTCAACAGAGTGATGAATCGATGATTCGCCATGGAAACAGACGCTAAGAAAAAGCGCGCCATTCTACTTCATTCTTCTTTTGTTTAATGGCAATTTACATAACCTACTTGGTGCACATCACCACCTATTGGGTGGTTGTGCAATAATTTTTAATCTTAAAGGTCCCGTTTTTCGTGGTTTTTTTGAAGCTTTGTGTTTATAGTGTGCAATATAACATGTGTTCATGTTTCGTGTGTAAAAAAACCACAGTATTTTTCACATAATTTACTTATCTGTATACCGCTGTTTCCACTGTCATAAAAACGGGCTGATGACTTCCTTGTTCTATGAAGTCCCTCCTTCAGAAATACGTAACGAGTTCTGATTGTGCCAGCGGTTCCTGTGATGTGATTCGACAGCAGTTTAGAGCTCCTTGCCCGGAAAGGTCACGCCTCTTACCAAAACGTGGAGATGCACGCGCTCAGTGTTACTGTAAACATGTCTTTAATTTTACCCTATCAATTTGAGCCGGAATCAGACCCGGTGATTGGACTGCGGGATGAAAATAACAGCGTTTCGACGACATGGCGACAAACACACTCTACAAACGCAACTCTTGTGTATTCCTGTGGGCGGAGGTTAGTCAAAAAACTGTTTTAGTGACGTCATTAAAGAAGGAAGTAGAGGGATGTAGTCCAAACTGGCCGTTCGATGTAGGCGACTTCTGTTAAATAAAATATCTCGCTTGGCATTGAACTTTGAGCTTTAAAATTTTACAGATTTTATTTATACTCTAACAACAACATTACACACTAACTAAAGTTTGAAACATGGGATCATGAAGAACGGGACCTTTTAATATTGTTTGTTTGATGCTAATTATTTAATAAAATATCACATATATGATATGTATTTTATTATAGAAATTATAGCATAGAAAATGTCCTGTTATAAAGGATAAAAAGTGTGAGATGACAATAAAATTCATATATTAGAATTGAATAAACATTTATATATTGTATAATATAACATTGTGTATATAACTGTAACTATATAACACATTTAGATACGTTAATATAACCATATTGATAATATAACACGCATCTGAATTCCTCTTAAGCTAACTAACCATTGAACATAACCTGCTCCGGAGCAGGTTATGTTCAGAGAGCAAGTTGCTATGGCTACCTACATACCCTAAAAGTTACCTCCGTTTTTGGAACCGAAAGTTGAGGTTATCCACTTACTTGCTCTTAAACATACCCAGGTATGTCACATAACCTGCTTTCTGGAATACCCCCCTGCACAACATATATTTATAATGATAATAAATGTATTTTATTTACTTTAGAACTGAAAAAGTTCTAAAAGCTCAAAAAGAACTTTAAAAAGAGTTAAATAACAGTTATTATATAATTAATTATAGAATATTACATTGTTATTATAAAAATAAGAGAATTTGTATTTATCCATTTATTATAAGATAACGGGTAATTAACGGTTAATGTTGTTTTGTTTGTTTTTTTGTTTTTTTTTTTTTTTTTTTTTTTTTTTTTTTTGTTTTTTTAGATATTTAAAAAGCCTCGAAGAACGTGTTTAAAATTAATTATATTTATTTTTAGTATTGTAATAAGACAACTTTAAATAGCAGAACATTATATATAATAATTATATAATTAATGTGTTGCATATGTATTATTATTATTATTATTATTATTATTATTATTATTATTATTATTATAATTAGTATTATTATTATTATTATTATTATTATGAGTTCTCCTATTATTATATTAACTTATAATACAATTATATTATATAATAATATAATGTATGTTGCATAACTTGTATTAATAATAATTATTGTTACTGAGTTCTATGTAATATTAACTTGTATAATATTATAATAATCTTATAAGATATGAATTATTATTATTATTATTATTATTATTATTATTATTATTATTATTATTATTATTATTTAATATATTTAGGTTTTTTCACCCCCTTATTGTGAAATGTTGTGTGACATCATTGTATTGCTGTGCATGTGTGCTGCAGCGATGAGCGCTGAAGAGGTGGACATTATCCTGCAGCGCAGTGAAGGCGGTGTGGACTCCGCTCTGATGTACGCTAAAACCATCTCCAAGTACATGAAGGATTTGATCGGCTATGTTGAGCGGAAACTCGCACTGGGTAGGATCATGTGATATGACCGCTTGATTTACATTTGTTTAGAAGTGTTATGTGAGAGATTGAAACAAATAGTGTAGTTTCTAAATTCTGATTGGTAGAGCCACGTTACGTAGTTATTTAGGTTTTACTTGTTTAATAAGTAAGTAAATTGCAATTGATATTTATCTAGAGCTGGAGTTCTCCAAGGGCTTACAAAGGATCTATCAGTCATGTAAACAGACCATCACACAGGTGAGATTTAATCATTGTCTGCAGTTTTCAGACTGTCTGTTTGTTTGTTTGCCTCCTCATCCATCTCTTTTTGTGTCCATCAGCCACACATGCCCTTCTTCTCCATCTACTCTCTGGCTCTGGAGCAGGACCTGGAGCAGAGCTCTGGGATGCATCAGGCAGCCTCCACCCTGAACAACCAGACCTTCATCATGGTAAAACGGAACTGGGGCCATCTTTTGTCACCCTTTCAACAACAACAATAATAATAGCTCCTATTATTATTAATATATATTTTATTATATCATATGTTAACTAATTATGAAATATTTTTTTTTTTTTTTTTTTTATGAAAGAGATTTTTTCTTAATGTTTAAGATAACCTTGTCTCCTGCAAAACTTATTTAATAATATTAATAAAGTATTATTCATGTATTTACTTTATAACTTTATATAATATTATAGTATTTCTTTTTTTATTAGGGATCTTTAAAAAAAAAATAAATAAAAAAAAAAAAAAAAAAATATATATATATATATATATATATATATATATATATATATATATATATATATATATATATATATATATATATATAATGTTTTGTTTTTATTCATACATGTATTATATGTAATTGTTATTAAATATATGCTAATAATAATGAATAATAAATTATTTTTATTAAATAAAATATATTAAATAATAGTGGTAGTAGTAGTAGTTAAATATTATTTTTGAATTTATTATTATTATTATTATTATTATTATTATTATTATTATTATTATTATTCATTAAGAACAAATATTATAATAATTTATAGCTAATTATTTGATTAAGTATACCAAGTTAAAAATAGTGTTTTTTTTTTGATAATTATAATAATAATGTATTATTTGTATTATAATTAATAATGGTTCAATATAAATAGTTAAATATATTAGTTATTTTTAGTATTATTAATAGTAATATATTATAACTGTTGTTAAATATTATAATAATTGTTAAATATGACATGATTGATATTAAGTGGTTGTTGAAGTGTTAATGGTAATATTATTATTAAATATGTTAATTTTTGTTGAATATGTTCTACATGATACTTTTTAAAGTCATCTTGTTGTAGTTGTTGCTGTTATTAAATAATATTAATAATGTTATTGAATGTTCTGCATGAAGTTTTATTATTATTATCTTTAATATGACAGTAATTATAATTGTATGAAATTTTGTTCTAATTGTTCACTGATGTTTTTAATATCTTGAAACCTAGAGAATGAAGTATTTAGATTTCTGAAGAATCATGTTTTGCGTTCATCCACAGCCTCTGCTGCTCCGCAAACAAGAGCATGAGAAGAAACGCAAGGAGATCAAGGAACAGTGGCTGAAGGCCAAGAGAAAACTGGTAACATTTACATTCATTCACCTTTTAGCTATCAAAACATATTAAAGCTCAAGACAGGATGCGTCTACAAACTGAACAGTACAAGATATTAGCAGCACAGGTATATAAACGTTTTGTGTGTTTGAACACAGATGGAGTGTGAGGTGAACTTGCGCAGGGCTAAGCAGGTCTACATGGCCCGCTGCGAAGAGTACGATAAGGCGAGGACGGCAGCCAACAGGGCTGAGGAAGAGGGCGGCAGCTCCACCACCAAAGCGGTAGACAAGAAGAAACGACTGGAGGAAGAGGCCCGCAACAAGGTCCGCATTCCCACAATGCATCTCCCTGTCGGTTATGCCACTTAAAGGTGCTAAAGAGGTTCTTTTTGTCGACTGAGTTTTTGAAATGAGCGCATGGGTAAGAACAACCCCTCTCCTTCACAGCTCATTTAGAGGGAACGCCTCCCAAAACTCGTGCACGAGTATCGGAACACGATGTTTACCACCGGCATTCACTGTGTTATTAAGCCGGGCACACATTTAACGACTAGCTAAAACATTCTGACTATGCTCAACATACAGCGATTGTTTCCTGCTCCTGAAGCAGATTTATATACTTTCACATGGAATTTGAACACCGACTGTAATCGCAGACTGAACGCAACTGGCTCTGATTGGACGCATTTGAGCGCGATCAGTCATGAGTATCAATTTACATTCATAATCGGCCTTACAATCGTTAAGTGTGTGCGCGACTTAAAGCCGTGGATTCATATTGTCGGACTCACCGCAGGTAACTCATAATCTGCAGTTGTTACTCCTGTCTCCTGACAAAAACATTGCATGCAGCGCCTGTGGAGTGTGGAAAGTTACTGGAGCGCGCAGCCGCGCGTCTCTCACATGGATCGTCATGGCAGTAATTGACAAGCCAGAGGGCCAATCGTTTACGTGATGATCGCGTAAACGATTGGCTGTTTTTAAGGCCCTACCTCGTGCACAGATGATGTATATTAATATTATTACTTTCAGTGCACCTAATAAATAGTCTTTTATCAGTTAGTAAAAACAGTTTCAAGTAATATTGCAAAAATGTATAAAACAAAACATCCTCTTTAGCACCTTTAAGACACTGTAGGAAAGGTTTTGCAAATTCAGTGTTTGAGCAGGTTGTGTCATTGAAACGGTGTGTTTGTCTCAGGCTGAGGAGGCGGAGGCCACATACCGGACCTGCATCGCAGATGCCACCACACAACACCAGGAGCTGGAGCACATGAAGGTCACGGTTCTGCGGCAGATCCAAGAGGTCATCAAGCAGACGGACCAGACGATCCGCTCTGTACGTGCCTACATAAAGCTCAAAAAGAAAATGTGTTAATTCTGCAAATGTTAAGGAAATGTCTTAGTATACAGCAAATATATTAAGGAATTTTTCAAAATACAGCAAATATATTTAAGGATTTAAAAAAAAAATACAGTATTTATATTGAGGAAGTATTGCTAAATACCCTCACTATATATTGTAAAATAAAGCGAATTATTTTTTTTTTTTTTTTTTTAAAGCAAATTCATAAAGTAAATATTTTAAAATGCATAAAATATATTTAATATTAATATTTTAAAATATAGTGATTCAACTGTATTTTAATATTTAATAAAGTAAATATTTAATCAAATAAATGTAGTATTTATGGCCAGTAAATGCTCTCAATTATGGCATAAAGTTCTTTTTAAACTCTGAGGACCTTTGTAGAGCTTGTTTGCATACTTGGCCAATAACCCAGTCATGCATTACTTGGATTACATAGACTCAAATAAATGCTGAAAAACAGCCAAAGAAAAACAAAATCTAAATCCAGCTTGAGTGGATTTTAACTGTGGAAAAACTCTTTTCAGGCCACCATCTCCTACTACCAGATCATGCACATGCAGACGGTAGCGCTGCCAGTGCACTATCAGACGCTGTGTGAGAGCAGTAAACTGTACGACCCCGGACAGCAGTACGCCACACACGTCAAAGACCTTCAGATGAGTGAAGAACCTGAGACGCATTATGAGTTTGAGGCCTATTCTGCCTCCTCCAGCCAGTAAGAAATACTCCTTTTGCTTTCACAAACACACACACACACACGTATACAAAGTATCATATATAATGGAACTGGAGGTAAGTATTACGTTAACGTGTTCTCTTAAATTCAGGCCATCAGCCAGAGCACGTACCGACAGCGCTAACACTGATGCTCCGAGCAGTGCTGAAGTCCCGCCGAACACAGGAGAGGCAGGAGATACAAGCGCCTCTCAGAAAGATGAACAGAAGAGGGGTGTGTGCATATGCATATATATATATATATAATATAATATAATATAATATATATATATATATATATATATATATATATATATATATATATATATATTATATATATATATATATATATATATATATATATATATATATATATATATATATATATATATATATATATATATATATCTTATTTTTATATATATATATATATATATATATATATATATATATATATATATATATATATATATATATATATATATATATATATATATATATATATATATATATATATATATATATATGATATTTATTTATAGATGTTGGGTTTTGGTGTAAGTATTTAAAAAGGGTATGCAAATGGTTTTGATTGGTTTTCTATTGTCAGCTCGAGGTCACATGACCCACAAGTCCTGGGGATCCACAGTGAGTGACACAGACAGTGTGGGAGGAGGAAGTGGCCTGGGATCCCCGACTACCAGCACGGGTACAACTTCATTGCATGACTACTCTATATTAAACTCACACATGTACTACATCAAGGACATCATATTTATTTATTTACACTTTAATAAATAAAAAAAATAGCATGTTTAGGCTTGTGTTTGAAATAAACCAGGCGTATTAATTTATAATGTATTTTATTACATTTTTAAAAGTAAGATTTATTTGTTTGATTTGCTTGCTCTCAAATAAAGTTTAGGACTTGTGTTTGAAATTATCAGGCTTATTAATTAATAATAATATATCTTATTATTTTTAAAGTAGTATTTATTTGTTTTTATTAGTAATTTTTAGTATTAAACTTGGCAATCCTTGGTGTTCACTTTTTTTTTTTTTTCCCTCTCTGTAGGTGACATAAGTAAAATGGCCCGGACATCATCTACAGGAACGATGTCGTCAAACGAAGATGTAGATGAGAAAGATTCAAATGTTTCTTCCTTTGAAACTCCAAGTAAGATACAACAGTGCACAAGTTTTCCTTGCTAATCTGTGTCTGTCATCTAGTTTCTCACTGCCCGCTCAACATTTTGCAGATATAAATGGCATCGAGCCTGAGATTGTGGTGCCCACTGGGCCATTTCGGAACGTCGGGTTGTCGAAAGCCGCTCAGACGCACAAACTGCGTAAACTGCGCTCCCCGTCCAAATGCAGGGAATGTGACAGCTACGTTTATTTCCAGGGAGCGGAGTG
The DNA here is from genome assembly GCF_018812025.1 of Megalobrama amblycephala. Taxonomy (NCBI): domain Eukaryota; kingdom Metazoa; phylum Chordata; class Actinopteri; order Cypriniformes; family Xenocyprididae; genus Megalobrama; species Megalobrama amblycephala. The sequence continues at coordinate 19,422,752 of NC_063045.1, read as the reverse complement.
CGAGGAGGTGAGGTCAACTTGGCTGCATCTAATAAAGTTTGCTCTTGTGTTTTATAATAAACCAGGCTTTTTAAAGTCTGATTTCCTCTCTGCAGTGTTTCCTGGCTTGTCACAAACGCTGTTTGGAGACTTTGGCCATTCAGTGTGGCCACAAGAAACTCCAGGGTCGCCTTCAGCTGTTCGGACAGGATTTCTTGCAGGTGTCCGGCAACAGTCCAGACGGCATCCCCTTCATCATCAAGAAGTGCATCGCTGAGATCGAGAGAAGAGCGTTGAGAATGAAGGTACGCAAAGAGACAAGTCAGATCCAGCAGGTCTCGGCCAAATAGAAATGCAAGATCGTAATGATCTCTCTCTCACTCACAGGGCATTTATCGAGTGAATGGGGTGAAAACGCGGGTGGAGAAGCTGTGCCAGGCGTTTGAGAATGGCAAAGAGCTGGTGGAACTGTCGCAGTCCTCACCACATGACATCAGTAATGTACTGAAGCTTTACCTGCGGCAGGTGAGCCACCATTATATGTAAACATTTAGCAAAATCATTCAATATAATATTGTGGAGATGGCATTTGGGGGTTTTGTATAATATTGAATATTATATTTTTTATAAATTAAGTTTTATTAATAAACATTTAACAGAATTTGCTTTTTTTCATCCAAATGTAACTCATTTATTTATAATATAATATAATTTAACGCACATATATATATATATATATATATATATATATATATATATATATATATATATATATATATATATATATATAAATAAATATAACAGAATGCAATATATAAATATTTATGAAAATATAATATGACAAATTTTGGGTTCCCCAAATTGTACTAATTTATTAATAAAAGCCATTTAATGTTTATATATTTATTGTATCTAATTATATTAAAATTAATTATAACAATTAGCATCCCCTCCATATATAATATATATTAGAGAATTTGCATTTGTAGAGTTCACCCAAATAACTAATTTATTAATATGCAAATTGCATTTTTGAGTTACTAATTTATTAATAGTATAATTATTTTTTATGTGTTTTATTATATATTATACATATAATTAATTATATAACAAAATGCATTCACACTTTTTATTAATAACAATTTAATAAAATCAAAGTTATAAGTTGCCTACATTGTTTGCAGTGGTTTTCATATCTTTATCTGTATATACATTCTCTCATGGTACAAACATATATTTTTTTTTTTTTTTTTTTTTTTTTTTTTTTTGTCTGTTGCTCAGCTTCCGGAGCCCATCGTGCCCTTCCGTCTGTACAACAGTCTGATGGGTCTGGCAAAAGAAAGCCTGGCTATAGTGGGTCCAGAGGGGGCCGAGGCCGGTAAAGGGCCTGACCTGATAGGCTCTGAAACGGACCCTGAACTCTTGGCCCTCGTCGAAAGACTTAAAAATCTCCTTAAAGAGCTGCCCAAACCAAACACCAGCACTCTGCGCTACATAGCGCGCCATCTGAGAAGGTAAAAAGCATAGAATTGACTTTGCACATTTTAAGGGCTATTTTACTTACCTTGGCAGACTCAATTAATAGCCATTTGTTAAACTTTTTAAATGTTTAATGTTGCTGTTTTCAGGATTGCTGAACTGGAAGAAGACAATAAGATGAGCCCGAGTAATCTGGGCATCGTGTTTGGCCCCTCACTGATGCGGCCCCGGCCCTCAGGGGCCACAGTGTCTCTGTCCTCTCTGGTGGATTACCCATACCAGGCCCGCATAGTGGAGACCCTCGTTGTGTTTTATTCCTCCATTTTCCACTCCGAATCCAGTCGGCCTGCATGCAGCAGCATGACCCGCACACAATCCCTGCAGCAGGTTTGTGATTTAATGTGCAGTGTTGGCTGCTGGGTATAACCTCTCATGTTGTCTAATAAGTGATCAATTTTAATAAGAGGTCAACAGTTTAAAAAAAAAAAAAGTTTTAAAGAATATTAACACAGAAAAAAAAAGTAATGTTTTGGTCTGTGCAGGAAAACAGCATTGAAGAAGAACAATGTTTGAACGATGAACAAAGCATCATGGATGAATCTGGAGCTGCAGAATCAGACAAGTTCGAGGGCCATGGTATTACATTTCATTATGTACTTTGTACTCAAAAAAATATAGTTAGTATTAAGTATTATGAGTAGGGCTGGGCGATGTATCGAATGCTTTTGTCACGCGCATTTCTTCAGTAAAGCCGGTTCCCTGATTACCGCTAAATCGCCATCACCTGCTTTCAAATGGAGCGGCATTTAATAGACAGAGCCGTAGATCACTGATAAGCCACGCAATATCGCGTTCAATATCGATATGTATCGCCGTCGATATTGAACGCGATATTGCGTGGCTTATCAGTGATCTACGGCTCTGTCTATTAAATGCCGCTCCATTTGAAAGCAGGTGATGGCGATTTAGCGGTAATCAGGGAACCGGCTTTACTGAAGAAATGCGCGTGACAAAAGCATTCGATACATCGCCCAGCCCTAATTATGAGTATAATGTATTAATTGTATGAAGTATTAAAATATTTTATGTTTTTATACCTTTTTGTTTTATTTTGCCATGACTGAGTTACTCTGTGTGTGTGTGTGTGTGTGTGTGTGTGTGTGTGTGTGTGTGTGTGTGTGTGTGTGTGTGTGTGTGTGTGTGTGTGTGTGTGTGTGTGTGTGTGTTTGTGTGTGTGTTTGTGTGTGTGTTTGTGTGTGTGTTTGTGTGTGTGTTTGTGTGTGTGTTTGTGTGTGTGTTTGTGTGTGTGTTTGTGAAAAATACATAATGTTGTATCATGTGTCAGCAGAGAGTTCTACAGGAACCCCTGGTTCTCTTGAACAAAGTCTGGACTCCGATTCGGATCCAGATGAGGAACAGGGCAGAAGTGAACTACAGCCCCCCAGCCCTACAGATCAGGCACTCGACGGGACCACCGAAGACCAAATGAGGCCGTCCGTCCTTCTGGTGAACTTGCAGTGCCCGTCTGGCTCAAACGATCCCCCTGCCCTCCCTGAGAGTGAGCCACCCGAGTTAGACGAAACGGAGGAAGTACCAACAAGCCCGCTGGCAGCCTTAAATATCAATCAGAATAACAATACCACCAAAACACTCGCTCTCTGAGTTTATCCCACATACACAAGACCGCTGGAGTTTGTTTGTGATGTTTCTATGTATTTTTAAAGATGCGTTTTAATATTTAAAATACTTCACCTTAAAATCTTGCTAATCATGCAGGGTTTTTTTTTTTTTTGTGGTTTTTAGCTATATTTTACTGTGGTACGCTTCCAGTGTCCTCAGGCAACAATCTATCATGCATTGTATCCTATGAAATCACATAATACTCAGTTTTGAATATCTCTGTTAAATTTTGTGTGTGCTTGTCTTTTAATAATAAAAAAAATTCAAAATGATCTCAACTTTATAACCAATGCAAATTAACGTGAAGTCATGGTTACATGCAAATACCGTGGTTGCCAGCAAGGAAGAGGTTAACTTAAATATCTGTGTTGCAGTAAATAATGCTTAGTTCATTAGTGAACAACCCTGAACACGTTCCTTTTTTTCATTGAACTCGTGGACAATGGCTTTCAGAAAGAAGGTGGTGAGTACTTTTTTTTCCCCTCCACTTTTCACAGCTCATTTAGGACCAAACGAACACGAGTTAATGATCTGGCAAGCTGTCAAATGAAATGACACAAAGAGACTGGCTAACAGAACCATATTTATTAAAAAAGAAAAAAATATTTAAAAGACAATTTTCACTTTCAGCAGTTGAAGATTTTGAACCTGTCAAAGAAAAGATGAAACGAATATCATTAACTTGGGAGCATTATTAACAAAAACATTTGTTAATTGGAACATGCGAAAATAGGAATACTAAATCGCAAAAACGCTAAACTTTGTTTGAAGATGAGGTGCTACAATTAATAAAACTGGAATTTAAAAAAAAGGCTACTAAAACTTTGAAAATAAATTGTGAAAAGACAGTTTAATGATACTAAAATAACATTGATTAACAGAATGGCATCTTGACAGGTATTACAGGGAACATGAGGGAAAAGATTTGATTCCCAGTTTCAGTTCCATACAATAAACAAGCAAACCAGCAATGGCACAAATAATACAAAGTTTGCATAGATTAATCATCATTTAAAGTTACAAAAGTTATTCAGTCAAGACCAGTGAGTTTTTTTTAATGACAGACAGCAGCAGGTTTATTAGACTGCTGTCACTATCCCATACTAGTGCTGCAACGACGCGTCGACGTCATCGATTACGTCGACTACGAAAATACGTCGACGTGCGTGAAATGCGTCGATGCGTCACATTGTTTACATTCATCTCGCGTAATGGCGGCTTCTGCTCCTGGGAATGGAGCAAGTTCTATTCTATCACAAAAACCTAGACCACGACTATCAAAAGTGTGGAAATGCTTTAAACAGAGGCCAAATAAAATGGTCATTTGTTCCCTTTGCAAAACCGAGATGACGTACCGCGGCAGCACAACTGTGATGCACGAGCACTAGGGGTGTGACGCGAGATTAAAATGTGACGAGATTTCTCGTCGAGGCAAAAAGTAGTCTCGTGATAGGATATTGCCATGACAGAGTGTTAGGATGATTAGGATAGAATATGCCACCGCTACGTTTACATTACGCATCCACTGTCGTTTGCTTTGTATTTAAATAAAAAACATTTAATTCATAACAGTCACCGGCGCTCCATATTTACAGAGTACGCGCGATTGTGAAAGTGAAAGTAAACGCGTGGGCGCATTCAAACGAGATTTCTGATGAATGCAAATATCTCTCAATATGAAAGCTATTTTAGGCTGGACAGTGTAGTTGTAACAATCTCTTAGCTCTGTATCAAAGAAAAAATTGGTGTTATTTGCACTTTGAATATTGAGAGATTGCGATTATGGTTGCACTTAAAGCGTTACCATAAAAATGAATAACAGTTTTCTCTTAATCTTATTAAGCACAAACAATAAGGTTTAATTTGTTAACATTAGTTTATGCACTGTGAACTATCATCAACTAACAATGAATGACTATTTTTATTAACTAACATTAACAAAGATTAATAAATACTGTAGCAAATATATTACTCATTGTTAGTTGATGTTGGTTAATACATTAATGTTAATAAATGAGACCTTATTGTAAAGTGTTACCATTTTTATTTATACTGTTTTTATTTCTATGATCAGTTTGTGGAAAGGAGTTCAGTTAGGAGGTCAAAAGTTCATAAATCACATGAGAAGTCAGTTGAAAAAAAATTAATAAAAGTTGAATTATATTAGAAGTTGTACTTATAATTTTTTGTAAAGTTATCCAAAGGATTCATTAGATAATCAAAAAAAAGAACACTAAATTAATAAAAAAATGTAATAAAAATAATTGTTAGATTAGTCGACAGAAAAAATAATCGTTAGTTGCAGCTCTATCCCATACCAATCGATTTTCAATCCCCAACCCTACACTCTAGTGAACTACAACAGAAATACTTACTTCGAGCATTACTGGACCAATCTGTATGTGATGTACCGTCCAGCAGTTTCACTCGGTCTGATGATCTTAACAACCTGAAAAACAGGGCACAAGTCACTTATATCTGTAAACATCAACTATAAATGCTCAAACTATCAGATTTAGTTATTTAAAAAAAAAATCTGCACATTAGACTGATTTCCCACCTGGCCTCTTTTCAAGCCAAAGTAACGGGCAACAGGATCCCCAGCTTGAATTCGGGGAAGCTGGCTTTCCTTTAGTTTACTGGAGAGGTGCTGGTTAAGGCTAACCAGCAGTATCCGATCTAAAAGATATACTAGATATACTTCTATAGTAAACCATTCAACTGTGTGTATAGAGAAACATGACTGTACGCTTCCAGGTACTAAAGGATACTACCGTGCCAGCAACTCAGTTACTTCCTCTTTAGTCATCACTATGTGCTCTGGAACAAGCTGAAAAGAATGAAATTACATTATTGCAATAGAAAAAACACATCAAAACATGAAATGCATAGTAACAAAATCTAAAACAAGCTTAACCCTCTGTATTGTTCATTTGGGTGTCACACTTGTGTTGTTTGCTGTCAAAAGTGACAGAACACCTGAAAATTTAACACTATTTTCAGTAAAATCAATAATATATTTGTTCAATAATATATATTTTTTTATTTTGTATTTTATTGTACTAAAATTTATGCAAAATTATGAAAATACAAAAATTACGTTCTAATATTTTTTATTACTTTTAAATTAAAGCAGTATAGTGCCATCTGCTGGGAGTAAAAAAGCACTTACGTAATGCCATGGTGTAACCAAGGGGTGGGGAATGTTGATCCTGGAGGGCCATTGTCCTGCAGAGTTTAGCTCAAACCCTGAAAAAAAGCACTCACCTGCCTGTAACTTTAGTAATCCTGAAGACCTTGATTAGCTTCAGGTGTGTTTAATTAGGGTTGGAGCTAAACTCTGCAGGACAATGGCCCTCCAGGATCAAAGTTCCCCACCCCTGGTGTAACCAAAAGGATAAGTTCTCTAGTTGTTTCATTGCTGTGCACTTTTTTTCTGCATCGTGGCTGATTTGTAGATTGTGCACGCAAAAATTCTCTGTATTTTCATATTTTTGCATATTTCCCATTCATTGCCTAAGGCGGTTATTTTTGACTGCGAACAACACTCTTTTTGTGTGACTTTCTTTGTATGACCATTTAGCTTTTTTGAATCAACTCCACCATTTTTTTTTTGTCATATAGCAACTGCCGCAAAAGTCACCGGGTTTCATACCATTCCAATGACAGCAGTTTTTAAAATTTCAAAACATTTTTTTTCAGTCTAAAATGACCTAGCAACACCAGAGGGTTAAAAATGCAGGTCTCTTCTCACCTCGTGTTCAGTAATGTTGATTAGAAGCTCCTGCTGAAGAAACTGCTCAAGTATGTACTTTGGTGCCATGTCTACCAGAGACTGAAATTTGAAAGACAAAACATGTTAAATGTCTTGAGCGATAGTTAATAGAGTGGTGCGGGGATGACGTATGTTTGTTGGCCAAAACTGAAGTGCTTCTGGGTTTCCATCGTCCTGAAGTCAATGGGTTTTTGGTTAAATGCTTGAAACAAGCTCAAAATATTTTCACTTTTTATTTTATCACATAAAATACATAAGTATTACCGGCTTGTGATTTTATTAAAGCTTTTACTCGTCTCAAAAAAAAAAGCAATTGCTCACAAGTGGCTAAATGGGAATGCAGAGGTTGTCGGACATATCAAACGTCATCAGCCGAACAGATAAACTACTCACTAGTCCTCTTTCACAGCCTCGTTGTGTTTATAATTGCAAACTATTTTACCTCGAACTAAACTTCTGTTGGTCGCAGAGCTTCTTTTCTGTAATAATTCAAAAGCCAATGAAAAACGGGTTTTTGTCGAGGGAATTTTTGGCCTACAAAAATGCGTCATTACTGCAGCGTTCTAGTAACCATAATAACATATACTGAAGTGAACATGCTTGGCTTGCTAACCTGTTTGGCGGAGGGCGTCATGCCCATCTGGACTACAATAATGGCCCGAGTGATGTTTTCTTCCTGCATACGCTGGCAATACATCTTTATGGTTTTGATGCCAACCTTTGGTTCCTCTGAAAGCAAGATCACAAATATGATGCAAGTGAGTAACCAGTCATGGAAAACCGAAATATAATGAAACATCCATCAATACTTCGTAACAGAGCGTTAACAGGGCTGCTGTTGAAGATACAACATACCAGGGAAGAACACAAACATCTGGTCGGTTGGATCGTCGTTGTGGGCGACCAGGACGGTGAGGTCGGTTCGTCGTGGTCGACCCTCGCTGGGTTTGTCTCCAAACTGGCTTCTGAACTCATCAAGAGTCTGATCCAGCTCATCTTGCGTCACCAAATAACCACGATCGTGGCAAAGCTACATGGTACAGATAAAGATGATAATAACATTGAATATTTTTGTTATTTGAATGTGTACTGTATTTTAAAAGATCCTAAATCATTAAACTCGTGCGTCACAACAAAACTGTTTACGCAGCATGGCAGAAGTTGTACTATAAACAAGTCATATTGCCTTTTATTTACCTGCATTATAGTTTTCCTAATTTTCCATAGTCTGTAAGTCTCTTCCTCGTCATCCATATCGCGCTAAAAAGATGATTAATACAAAAATATTACGATCAAAACAGACCGCTGATTCGACCCTTCTACTACTGCACGTTTGAGTCCCGCTGATGGCGCGTGTATATGACGTCGACATTACGCCACACACGGCCTAATGCGCACTTTGATTACGTATGTACAAAACAATACAACCTTAACTTGTTTTGTTAATATATAAGCTTTTACTAATCGATTTCATTTATTAAAATGTATTATTATTGTCATATCATGTTAATAGTAGCTAATAAATGCAATATTAAATTAGAATGGTGGTTTTTATTACAAATTACAGCTAATCTTCATTAATTTATCGTTATCGATTTATTTTTGAAAACAAATACGAAAAGAAAGGAGGTTTTGTAAGAATCCAGAAACAGAAATTTTATGTGGGAAGTGCGTGTGATTTCAGCAAATAGCTTCGTTCGAACAGTTCGTATCAAAGAACCGGTTTACAAAATGATTCATTGATTCCTTTGTCGTCTCTAACATCCTATCATTAAAGCAAGCATAATACATTCACTAAAACGTTTAAGTATTTCATTAACTGCGTTTTATTAGTATACTGGAGTTCATTGCAATTTTATGTGTCCTCTTATTTGACGTTCGGATCATTACGAATCAGACTTCGAAGGAGTCGTTCTGTGAACTGGTGCAACCAATTCAATGAAGAGAACCAACTCAAAGGAACGATTCATTTAAAAGTTGTGCATCATACTGGACTTTGCAAAGCGAAAAGAACAAAAATGGGTTTTATCCATCGCGTCTTGCTGTTCGGGGCTTTATCGAGCAGTGGGATCATTGGTGCAATGGTATTGTAAAGTTAAATTCTTCTGTAGCTTACATTTGCTAATCTGAACCATATTACGTAATCGGGTAAATAGGAGGTTATGTGCTGCATAATTACGGGGGTTTTGTAAATGTTTTATCATCAGTACGCACACAATCAGTCCTATTGTGCAAGATAAGAGTCTAGTTTCACTGTATTTAGGTCTTTAGTCTTTGTGCCAGTTACCCTTGTCTGTTATTTAAATAATGCGCAATAACAACAATACTAGTATCTTATAATCAAATTGTAATATTCACAATATATCGAGATATAAAATAAATAGGCTATTATTAACAGAACATCATGTCCAAAGAATATTACACAACCTTGGTGCATGTCTAAAAATACCAATAACATATGCCAAAGTACTTTTTTTGTTAGTGTTAATATATTCATGCCTATTTTATTGCAATAAATGTGAGTCATAACATTATTTTATTTATTTTAGCCTATTATATCCCTGCAGCGTGAATCCATCCCTGAAGGCAGTGTCTAAGTCAATATCCATAAGAAATATCATATGTTTACTATTCTACTACATTTGCAAAATAGTATAATTTATATAATGCATGCATCAGTGATTATCTAGTATAGGACCAAGTGCCAACACGCACATCAAGCTATTGGCTTTCTCTTGTTGTGTAAGATTTGATGACCTTTGACCTCAAAAGGATTTATCATCAAATTCCCTGCATTTTGATAAGCTACAGGCATGTGGTCAGCAAAAATTCAGCCTATAAGGAAGAAACAGCCCCCTTGTCTAGTTAATATTTATTTGGAGCCCTACATATGGGGGGTTTCAGTGTTCTGGGTGTTTCGTGAACATAAGGTACTTAGCAAGAGGATTTGATCGAACACGCTGCCTGCCATTTCAGTAGTTAGTACTGAAAGGCAGCCATGCGTTTTTTAGGCTCTGCTGTCGTTTTCTCCCTAGTGTTGCAGACAATGGTAAGAATGGTTTTTGATGTGTATGAATGTGAACACTGGATTAACAGGTTTTCAGTTGAAGTTGGAATTTAAATACTCAGATTTGTATATTTAATTTTTGTTTGAGGGTGTTACGTGTGTAAATATATTCAAATATATCATACTGTTTATGCCAGCTTGTTTTTTCTCTCAGTCTGGACCGCTAGAAGACTGGCAGACGGCCACATCCATTTATGACTTCACAGTCACGGATATAGATGGTAATGAAGTTTCCCTTGAAAAATACAGGTGAGAGATGGAAATCAGCATGTTAGAAGTACAACTGCTTTTTATTTCACCTCGAGGTGTAAAGCCTTTTTGTTCAAGACTGAAATAAACTACAGTGTACTTGCAGTCTGGAGGAGTCGATTCTAACTGATGAAAGTCAGAGACAGTCTGCAGTTTTTGGGCAATCAGAGTTGACATGTTTCTATGAAAGCCCATTTCTGCCAAATAAGAGGAAAACTCAACTGATAAAAACTGCTTTGGTAAATCATAAAAATGAGATCAAGTCGTTAATATATTAAAAATTTGAAATTATGAGATAGAGTTGAAATTGACAAAAATCACAAGTTTGACATATTAAGTCATAAATATGATATAAAAATAGAAATAGCGAGATGAAAAGTCAAAATTATGGGTAACACTTGACAATAAGGTTTCATTAGTTAACTACTTCAGTTAGCATGAACTAAGAATGAACAATACTTATACAGCATTTATGAATCTTTGTTAATGTTAATTTCAACATTTACTAATACATGATTCAAATTTGTTAACATTATTTAAAGGTGCTAAAGAGGATGTTTTGTTTTATACATTTTTGCAATATTACTTGAAATTGTCTTTACTAAATGATAAAAGATTATTTATTAGGTGCACTGAAAGGAATAATATTAATATACATCATCTGTGCACGAGGTAGGGCCTTAAAAACATCAGCCAATCGTTTACGCGATCATCGCGTAAACGATTGGCCCTCTGGCTTGTCAATCACTGCCGTGACGTTCCTTGTGAGAGACGAGTGCGGCTGCGCACTCCAGTAACTTTCCACACTCCACAGGCGCCGCATGCAATGTTTTTGTCAGGAGACAGGAGTAACAACTGCAGATTATGAGTTACCTGCGGCGAGTCCGACATAATGAATCCACTAACACGACACAGCGAATGCCGGTGGTAAACACTCGTGTTCCAATACTTGTTCATGAGTTTTGGGAGGCGTTCCCTCGAAATGAGCTGTGAAGGAGGGGGGTTGTTCTTACGCATGCGCTCATTTCAAAAACTCATTAACAGTCTTTGGTTTCTCAGTCGACGAAAAGATCCTCTTTAGCACCTTTAATGCACTGTGAACTAACATGAACAATCAATGAACTGCTGTATTTTTATTAACTAACATTAACAAAGATTAATAAACACAGTAACAAATGGATGTTTTTTTGTTTTGTTTTTGTTTTTATAAATGTGGCGAAAATAGGCTTCCATAAATTTCACAGAAAATCACATAGTGTATGATGGGCACAGACTCTGATTTTCTATCCACTTGGAGGATATCAAACAAGTTACATGTTCTGAGTCAGTTTTAAAACAAATACTGTTTTCATTCATCATGCTTATCTTAGCAATGAGGCGTATGTTTCTGCGTGAGTTTGCTCGAAACAACTTGAAAGTCTGGTAGTTACAGATGTTATAGTATTCTCAGTTGTTTAGTGTATGATGTGTCTTTCCTTTTGCGTCACTGATTTTGTAACACTAATAAAATCCCATTTACTGTATATTTCAGGGGAAAAGTTGTCATCATCACAAATGTTGCCTCAAAGTGAGGCAAAACCCCAGTAAACTACTCTCAGTTTGCAGAAATGCACGCCAAGTACACTGAGAAAGGTTTACACATCCTGGCCTTCCCATCCAACCAGTTTGGACGTCAGGTACGTATGGGGAGCAAAAACGTTTTTAACACTCTTAAATTGAATCGGTTCCATATAATCCAATAATATGTTTTTGTCCAGGAACCCGGAACCAATTCCCAAATCAAAGAATTCGCCAAGTCTTACAAAGCAGAGTTTGATATGTTCAGTAAGATTGACGTGAACGGCGACACTGCGCATCCTCTGTGGAAGTGGCTGAAGGAACAACCCAATGGAAAAGGATTCTTTGGAAAGTGAGTTGCCAGATAGTTGACTTGTAAATTATGTGTAAATAAATTCTTATTTGATATCATTCAAGGGATAGTCCAGCCAAAAATTGAAAATTATGTCTTATTTAGACACAGTTTTGGTTCCCATTGACTTTCATTGTTTTTTTTTTTTGTTTTTTTTTTGTTCATACAATAGAAGTCAATGGGAACTTAAACTGTTTGGTTACCAACTTACCAAAAGAAGAAAATCTTCTTTTATGTTCAGTGACATTAGGGCATGTAAATAGTGATAGAATTTCTGTCGTGACAACTCTCGGAAAAGAGGTTAGCATGGTAATAGATATGACATTGTTAATATATTTGGACGAAATAGATCTGCTACGCTGCTGCTGCAGAACAAGTACAGAGACTTGCTACTGCCAAAATATACACTGACATACTGCTGTGAGCATGTAAGACATGCTGCTGCTGCACAAATAGCTTACATGAAATTACCTGTAGCAGATCTGTACAGGTGGAGCTGGGGAAGGTGGAGGGCTTTAGAGGAAATCTGTAAGCGTGCTGCAAACTGCTACAGCAAACACTGAACTACTATTTAAATGTTGAGCTGCAGATGCATCACGAACCAATCAGCTTGTGCTGTTAACGATGTAATTGTCATCAGGTTGCGTTAAAGGGTTAGTTCACCCAAAAATGAAAATAATGTCATTTATTACTCACCCTCATGCCATTCTACACCCGTAAGACCTTCGTTGATTTTCGGAACACAAATTAAGATATTTTTGTTGAAATCCGATGGCTCAGTGAGGCCTGCATAGCCAGCAATGACATTTCCTCTCTCAAGATCCATAAAGGTACTAAAAACATATATAAATCAGTTCATGTGAGTACAGTGGTTCAATATTAATATTATAAAGCGACGAGAATATTTTTGGTGCGCCAAAAAAAACAAAATAATGACTTACATAGTGATGGCCGATTTCAAAACACTGCTTCATGAAGCTTCGGAGCGTTATGAATCAGCGTATCGATTCGGATTGCGTGTCAAACTGCCAAAACTGCTGAAATCACGTGACTTTTGATGCTCCGAACTGCAGATTCGACACACTGATTCATAACGCTCCGAAGCAGTGTTTTGAAATCGGCCATCACTATATAAGTTGTTATTTTGTTTTGTTTTTTTGGTGCACCAAAAATATTCTCGTCGCTTTATAATATTAATATTGAACCACTGAACTCACATGAACTGATTTAAATATGTTTTTAGTACATTAATGGATCTTGAGAGAGGAAGTGTCATTGCTGGCTATGGAGGCCTCACTGAGTCATCGGATTTCAACTAAAATATCTTAATTTGTGTTCCGAAGATCAATGAAGGTCTTACGGGTGTGGAACGGCATGAGGGTGAGTAATAAATGACAGTATTTTCATTTTTGGGTGAACTATTCCTTTAAAACAGCTGATGCACTCTAAAAAAATTATATTTAGATGTCTATTGACTGTTGTTTTTATTCCATTTATAGTAGCATCAAATGGAATTTCACAAAGGTACGTGCATTTTGCCTTTTAATTATGTTAATTAAAAGCCTTTTATGAGTTAAATCTTGTTTTTTAAATAGTTAAATATTTTGTGGCTTCATTAAAATAAGTCCTTTAAATCAATATTTTGGGTTTTATTTTCAGTTCCTTATTAACCGTGAAGGCCAGGTTGTGAAGAGATATTCTCCACTGCAGGATCCAAGCGTACGTTGTTTAGATTCTACTAATCTTTGATTGTATTTCAGTCTGGATTGAGTCATAATCTAGGTCATGTTAGTGATTAGCTACAGTATCTAAATGTCACAGTGATATTGGCACAAAATATGTCATTTTTATCAGATATTTCTCTTTTAGGTGGTGGAAAAGGATCTGCCTAAATATCTCTAAGGAGCATAATTAGCTGACTGTCAAATGACCCCACGCTGCCCTGCCGCCCCTCTTCATTCTCCCCGACTGACAGCTGGGTGTCAGTGATGTCGTCTCACGGACTAATGATGGTTTGTTTCAAAACCCGTCTTGAGGAAAAAACAGACCTGATGCATTTGGCGTGCAACCCCTCCTGAGAGCATCATCTCTGAGCCGTCAGTCTGGAGAGAGACCCCCGTCCTTCTACTGCCCCTGTGCTTTTACATGAAATAATGTACATTTCTTCAGCACTAAACATGTTGTCATGGTGTAACATTTCTTAATAAATGCAAAGACACTGATTTTAAAATTTGTGGATGTTTTTTGTTGGTTTTGGTGAGCCAGTGTTGTTTTAATAACATTGAGATACAATTATTTTGTTAGTTTATTAGTATATTTTTACTATTTTTGTATTTTCAGTAGTTAGTTTAGTTAACTATAATAACCCTGCAGTAAGCTTGAATAAGCTTTATTTTATGTACGATTGCCTAGGAAAACTGAAAAGCCATCATCTGAGGTAAAGATTCTCTAATATAGTCTTATAATATTATAATATATATATAATATTATAATACTAAAGATCATTTAAGAGATTTACAATAATATTTGTATTATATACGCTAACTGCTTCATTTAATGCAAATGGAGAATTCACTGAACACTATTATTGCTGTTTGTTCAATTAATATTTTGTATTAACAACCATAACAGTGAAAACAACGCTGATGGAATATTATTATATTATTTTATATTATATTATATATTTAAATATATGGTAAATAATTTAACACATTTTAATTGTATCTTTTTTTTAGCCTTTTCTCTTGCATGCTTTATGAATTATAAAGATTCGCCAACAGAGGGCAGCAGCAGCCTCATCAAAACACCCAGCAGAAGTGTGATTCATTCTTACGAATCGATTCATTTGGTTCGCCTCAATGAACCAGTTCAAACGTTCAACTATGTTTCGAGCAATCCTTTTCTCAAAAAGTCCGCTGTTTATCACTAAGATTTTTTTTAGATATCGTGTCAGAAGTTGTTTTCTAATTTCTGTCAAAAATATATTTTTCGTCAAAATACCACATTAGTTACAGCTAATGCTGTAAAACTCAAATAATCAGTGTAAAAGCTTTCAGAATATCTCATAATTTCTTTCTTAATTTCTAGTACCAAGTTACCACATCTGCTGACAGACAAACAGCAAATCCAGTCCAAAACGGTTTGTTAGAGGCTTTTCGAATCAGTTCATTTGAACCATTCAGTCTGTTCAAACCAATGATTCGTTCGCGAATCGAACATCCCAATCCTGTGCATGACAGCTCAGAGGAGAGGAGGACCACGACGCTCAGGAACAGTCCCCAATCTCCCACATTATCTTCTGTCAGCTAGTCAGATCCATATAGATTAGACGGCAAAGCGGTGTATTGTTTGAAATATTCGCTATCATCGGTTGGCAGCGCTCTCGCTCGGAGGATTCATCCCGGGATTTTGAATGGAAGCGGAGGCTGAAGGGGCGGCCAGCCTGTCTGAGGCCGGGGATGGGAGTCCGTTATCCGGGGCAACAGCATCCGAGGACACAGAGACGATGGACGGCGGGGACGCGGGTAACTAACCACTCGGGGTTTGATTGGATAGACGGGTTAAAAAGATTTCAGTTCATGCAATCTCATCTGTTTGATTCATAGGTGGCTGGGATGCACATGGATAGAGCTAGCAAGACTAGCATTCATGCATGGATAAGGGACACTGATGCATGTGATATATCATCCCTGCATCAGATTATTAGGATTCACGTGCAGCCAGAGAGAGAGTCATAGTGTGTGCAATTATAACAGGCTATATAGTTTTATGGGCATGTTGTCAGGGTGGATGGTTTGATATTACGAGTAAAAACCAGAATCAGCTCGCTAGTCATCAGCATAGCAGGGACTCTGGGTAGATGACAGATGGGATGATGGGGGTTTCAGGTGAGAAATAGGGTAAAGGGTTGTATTGCATATGTTTAGAATAAATGCCATAAAATGTTTATTGCATATGTAAATTTGAATGCACTAAAGGTGTTTTTGTAGACTAAATGGCATTTTTTTATTGAATGATTTATTAATGTCCCTTTTCTTCTTTAATGTATTTGAGTGTGCACAATTGCTTAGTATGTCTTAGAAAAAAATTATAACTCTTAGAAAAAAAAGTACTGTGCTGTTACCATGGTGCAATGATGGTAAACTGATATTTAGCTGTTCTTTTTTCAAAATTATTTTATCAAATATATATATAATTGGCCTTTTGTACAATACAATTCAGATTTTCAATTGTTCCTTTTTGATCAGTGACTTAGAAATAGTGCACAATCTTAAATATTTCTTATTAATTTGTCTTTTTGTTTAACATTTTTTAAAATCCTAAAACTTTGTTTCTTCAAGGTTTAAATTCCACTGTTTACCATGGTGTATTAGCACACACACTCACACAAATCCTTGTTGAGCCTTGCACTTGGTTCAATCTGATAATTTCAGATTTTCACTTTTATATCAGAATTACTTTCTATCAGAACAAATACACTCTTGTTTATGGCTCTAAGAGAATGTGCTATTTTTTTTCTTGGTTCCCCATTTGTTTTTCTGGTGTTAATAAGTCACGTATGTGTGTGTGAGGTGACAATGAGTGCGTTCACATGCACAACATGCAGATAACCATCAAAAATCACCTCATTCTGTAAACCCAGAAAGGAAAGAAAGCTGCATTTTAAATGATCAGTTATTTCTCTGCTTTTAACATCAATATGTAAACAGATATACACACAAAACAAGGCATTCTTGGGTTATTAAACATAATCAGTGTAAGACTGTGCTTGTAAACACAAAATGAGTCTTATTGAAGAGCACAAAATGTGATCTGCTCCATAAAGTGCCTATGTTCAGTAGTATGTACTTAAGATTGACCTTTCTCCAGCTCATTGTTGACAAGATTTGTTCTTTTGCGTATTTGTTGAAGCTTCGCAAACTACATTGTGGTTACTGTTTTTCAAAGACATAAATGTCAACACAATTGGCTCATAGTAAATGTCACATACTCTCTTGTAGTCTCATCATCTACTCTTTAATTGCTAAAACTTAATCCAAACACTCCCTGAATTCCCCTGGCGTCTCCTGCCTCGGCATCCTCCTGTTTTCATTGGTTTGCTCCCTGGCGTCTCTCCCGTGTAGATATGTGTGGGAAAACATGCTGACTGTTGAGCACGCAATCACGTGACACGTGTTTATGGGGTCTCACGATGGCCTGTGAGTCATTTTCTCACCTGAAGTGACATGGCCGCACTCATCCACCCTTGTTTTTGGGGTTTTTATGTTTTGTTCCTAAAATCAGATTAAATTTGGGTGAGTCACAGGTTTTAATAGAGTTCTTTAACAATGTTTATGTCCAAAAATGTCACTACCTCTCAACAGAATGGAATGAAATGTTTACATTTACACTTAAATTTATTCATTTTTCTAAAGATTTGCTTTAAGTGAGTGTTAGATGATGGCAAAAGTAATCTAAATGTCAATATAGGGGAAATAATGCACAGTTGAATATCCAAATTTTATATTCAACTGTGCATTAACTGTGTATTATCGGCCGATAACCAATATGATAACCAATATTGGTCACAATATGACCAATTAGAAATATAGAATATAAAAACATTTGCACTACCAACCAGTGTGTTTATGATTATGATAATAAATTAAAATAATATGATAACAAAACACCAGTGCGCAATATCAAGCAGCATAACAGACTGTTTTTGTACAGCTGAAATGACTGGAAGCCTCACACATTCAGGTTAAAATTGCCGCATTTGCTTTTACATAAAAATGTAATTCAGTTATAGTTTTTTTCAAAGCTTCAAGTATGAGCATTAATAATACTCTTTGCATGTGGTAATATAATTATTGCTCTTGTTTCAACCCATGAATGATAAATATCTGTGTTGCTGTTCTGTTCAGTGGCCGTCTCGCTCGGCTCATTAAGAACTGATGAAGGCCGAGATAGGAAAAGATCTTTATTGTAAATTAATTATAAAACAGTTTTAAGGTTATTACCGCCAAATGGACCATCTTAAGCACCACTTCATTATTGTCATGTGGTGGTAAATGTACACAATTAATGCATCTGTGAAATGGATTTCTCGGTTTATACAAATAACATCCCATGAGATGCATTTATAATCAAACCATAGGCGATACTCAAAGCTATAATAGTGTTGTGCTCGCTGATATAGTTTCGCGAACGGCAGGTCTGTCTGCACACTCCATCTATTTCCTCAACTCGTGTTATTCTAATAGCTCAGACTGCTGGGAGTTTTCAAGCTCCGGTGGGAAATGGAAAACAAGCAAGAATTGCATAATGGTTTCTCTCTGTATTCCTTTCCCCCCTCCTCTCGCTCATGCCCCGAAGAGGATGGAGCTTTTTATAGGCCTGTGGACCAGACAACAGTATTGGAAGACATTCAATCCCATTGGCACCTCAGAAGGAGTAGGGGGTCTTTTATGAGAGGATACGGAGTCCTCCATTGACGTATTTGTGTTTAAGGCATCGTAACCAACCATTGTTTACGAAGAGTTACCGTATGTACAATCAGATAGAGCTGTCTAATCATTCACATGAACAGCAATTGTAACTCGTTCCCAGAATGTTGCCAAATAGTTGCTAAAGTGTTTTAGCATGTTGTTGCATCGTTGCTGCAAAATAAGGTTTCCAAAAGGGGTGTTCCCTTTCGAGGGAACTTGCACTGCGTCGAAGATGCTGTGGGAACGCTTGGCGTGTTTGCGTCATGAATCACAAGTGAAATCAGTACAATGATGTGACGAGAGCTCAGAAGCTGGTAACATCACGACCAAGAAACTATAAAGCATGCCCAAACAGTGCAGTGCTAGCTTCTGTATCTTCAGTAAGAGCTATATGTGAAATCTTATATTATTACATGGCAAGCAGACAGCAGTTAAGGTTTTGTGTTCCTCCCTGCCCACGTTACATCACGGGTGGAGATACATAAAATCGTTGCGTTGTTTGTTTGGGAGCGGAGCATGCACAATCAGTGCCCGAGGGTGCTGGCTGTGCAGACTGTGAACAGCTTCCACTATGGACACTCCACTCCTGCCTGGCGCTCTTTGAGAAGAGCACTCAGGCTCCCATTCTCCTGGGTTCGGGTCCCACTGCTGCCGAGGCACAGCGGTGATCTAGATCCTGGAGATAGCAAATGGATTTATCAGAGGGGTTAGAAAGGGGCCCAGCCCTATCTCTGCCCTCACCTGATAGATCCATTGCCTTCTCTCAGTGTCAGGAAGTACACTTTGCAGTTCCTTCCGCACTGAGTGAGGGACCAGTGCTGCAGATGTCTAGCTCTGAGGAGTTGAAAATCGAAAGCATCGAGGCAGAAGATGTTGAGGAGTCGCCACCTCACTCTCCTGCATATGAGGAACTGGTTGAGGTTATGATCATGGAAGAGACCAGTCTCCTATAGAATACATAGTGCACAAACTGCTCACTATTCCATTATAGTTGGCCATAATGAACATGGATATGGGGCAATGCCTAAGGTGGAAGAGACGCTAGTCAGCTATCACTCCCCTCAGACTGCATCATCCCTAAAGGCCCTGACACTGCCCACCAAGCCAGTCAGAAACGGCCAGGTTCATCGGTCATGCTATGACAGCCCTGGTGGCCATGGAGAGGCACTTATGGTTGAATTTAAGCACCATTAAAGAAAAAGATAAGAGCTTCCTTATAGACACCCTGCTATCACCCCCTAGCCTCTTTGGCAATGCTGTCAACACAGTTGTCAAGAGGTTCCAGGAGACCAGTAAGCAGGCAGCACTTTCACCACCGCGTCTACAAGGCATACACATTTGGAACTACACCGATGATTTGTTGATATAAGCTCAGTCACATTAGCTAGCAGTTTGGCATAGAGATGTCGTTCTCGCTCGCATGGAAAGATTTGGGTTGAGGTTGAACGGCAAAAAGAGTGTGCTTTCTCCAGCTCAGAGGACAACTTTTATAGGCGTGGTATGGGATTCGACTACAATGCAGGTAGTGTTGCACTTATTGAGTCATTCCTGTCAGCAGTAAACTGAATAAAGCTAGGGTAGTCACTCACTGTGAAACAGTTTCAGAGACTGTTGGGTCTGATGGCAGCAGCATCCAGTGTGATACCTTTTGGCCTGCTGTACATGAGACCCTTACAGTGGTGGCTCGGGACCAGGGGGCTTTCCCCGAGGAGCAGTCCTTTTCAAATGATCAAGGTCATGCAGCGATGCTTACGTGCCTTGGTAATGTGGAAGAAACCCGGGTTCCTATCCCAAGGCCCCGCGCTGGGAGCTCTTTGTCATCATGAGATGATAACAATGGATGCTTCTCTCACGGGATAGAGAGCAATCCTAGAAGGTCGCTCAACTCAAGGTCTGTGGAGGGGACGCTATCTTTCCTGGCAAATCAACTTTCTGGAAATGATGGCTGTCTTTCTGGCACTCAAGAACTTCCTCCCAGACCTCAGGGGCCACCATGTGCTTATCCGCTCAGAGAACACATCGGTGGTCACCTACATAAATCACCAGGGTGGTTTGCACTTGCGTTCACTTTGCAAACTGGCGTACCAAATCCTCCTGTGGTCCCAGGGGAAGCTGCTTTCACTCAGGGCAGCCTTTATCCCTGGGTGCCAAAACCAGGGAGCAGACATCCTGTCTAGGCAGGGGCTGAGGCCCGGGGAATGGAGGCTCCACCCCGACGTCATAGAGAAGATATGGAGGGTGATCAGCCAGGCTCAAGTGGATGCATTTTGAGAAACGTCTCACTGTCCACTTTGGTTCTCCCTTCCACATCCAGCTCCTCTTGGACTGGATACTATGGTTCAAACATGGCTGAGGCTACATCTGTATCGCTCTGCTCCCGGGAGTTCTGGAGAGAGTTTGCAGAGACAACGTCTGTCTCATCTTGATAGCCCCGGGGTGGCCAGGCAGGGTATGGTTTTTGGATCTTGTGTCTCTCCTCGACGGCCCTCCTAGGGAGATTCTGGTCAGAAGGGACCTACTGTCTCAGGCAGGGGATCAATACTTCATCCCCGCCCAGAACTATGGAAACTGTGGGCTTGGCCTCTGAGGGGCCAGCTGATAGATTCTGGTCTCTCAACTGAGGTTGCTGAGACCATCCTCCACTCCAGAGCTCCCTCCACAAGGAAATTGTATGCCCTGAAGTGGAGAGCCTTCACTTCTTGGTGCAGTGGTAGTCAGCTGGACTCACTTCCAGGTGCCGGCTTGGGACTTGTGCTACAAGGCATGTCCCTGACTCCCTTTCAGCCTACTGAAGAGGTTCCAGTCAAGTATTTGACTGTTCCTCTTAGCTATCACTTCTCTAAAAAGGATAGGAGATCTGTAAGCTCTTTCGTTTGCCTCTTCAAGCTTGGAATTTGCACCCGGCATGGTAAAGACGTTCCTTCACCCTAGGCCAGGGTACATTCCTAAGGTCCCCACTAATGTGGCTAGATCTATTGTGCTGCAAGTCTTCTGTCCTCCTCCCTTCAGGGATCCAGACCAGACACGTAATAATCTGCTGTGCCCAGTTCGGTCATTAGATGCTTATGCTCACAGAGCTGCCCTGTGGCGTAAATCTGAACAACTTTTTGTCTGTTTTTGGTCCCCTAACAAAGGGTCCCCAGCATCTAAGCAGAGTATGAGCAAGTGGATAGTCTAGGCTATCTCTATTGATTATGAGTCAGCCGGACAACCTTCCCCTTCCCAGGCCCACTCTACTAGGAGTATGGCTGTCTCTAAAGCTCTCTTGTCAGGAGATTTGCTTCAAGATGTTTGTGCTGCGGCAGGCTGGTCCTCACTGCACACATTCGTGAGGTTCTACGAACTGGACGTAAGATCTACACTAGAGGCTTGGGTGCTCTCGTCCTAGTGCTTTTACGATTTCACACTAGACAGGCACTTGCCAATATGGCGGCATGGGTATAAGCGTTCCCACTGTAAGAGGGAACGAGACGCTGCGTCACCCTGCCATACTTCAGGCCTGCTTGTCAGCAACTAACTTGAGACTTTTAGAAGCTTGCGCTGTACTGTTTGGGCATGTTTTATAGTTTCCTGCCTCTGACGTCTCGTCACACCATTGAACTGATTGTTCACATGTGCTTCATGACGCAATCACACAGAACGTTCCCGCAGTACCTTCAACGCAGCGTCTCGTTCCCTTTTCAGGGAACCAAGGTTACATCCGTAACCAAGATGTATTGCAGTGATGCCATAGAAGAACCATTTTTGTTTTTAAAAATCTAAAAAACCTTTTTGTACTATAAAGAACGTTTTGTAGGATGGAAAGGTTCCATGAATGTTAAAGGTTCTTCATGGAACCACTGATGCCCATAAACAGTGCTGGGTAGTAACTGATTATATGTAATCTGGATTACGTAATCAGATTCCTAAAATATAGTACTTGTTATTAAATTATATTACATTTTAAAATACTCGCAATCAGACTACAGTTATTAGTTGATTTTTTTGTTGATTACATTCAATGATTCTCTCTAATTCTTCTAATTTCTAAAATTCTTCTTCATTTTATCTTTTAAATTTTCCCTTCTAAAAAAGTCTATTGCTCATATATGTTCAGAAAGTCTTCTAGTTTTGTGGAATTGCACACACAAGAACAGCCACTAGTTAGGTGGCAATGATTACATGGAAAGTTGAGAGGCCACACAGCATAAACAAGTAAAATAGTTTTTTAGAAAGTGTTTTATTATGATTGTTTTATATTAAAATATTTTTCTTTTATAATTTAACATTTTTTAAGATTTAATTAATTATTATTTCTAAACCCCTTGCAGTTCCTACACAAACCCTAGTGTTTTAATGCACTTCATGTTGTTGATAACTAAGAGAGGAATTTTCTTTTTCCTTTGCATTTATATATCAATATGCTAAAAGATTATTTTATTCAATTCAATGTGATAAATGAGTTAGGTTAAAAGTAATCAGATTCAATTACCTAAAATGCGTAATGTAATAGATTACGTTACTAACTACAATTTTCATCATGTAATTTGTATTCAGTAATGGATTACAGTTTGTAAGCAATCATCCCAGCACTGCCAATAAAGGATCTTTATAAGCGTGTATGGTATTCCGTTTAGTTGCTTGGTGGTTTCTTTTTGGCGCAAAATCTTTTAGATTTTCTGGACCCTACATAAAACTTATGTTTCTTCTCCAATATAAGTCTGTGGGATATTTTTCACCCCTTTTATCATCTGGCATGTAAAAATAGTTTTTCTTCAGCTTTGATGCAAACACTATGTATGAGTACAACCAAGCGCACAGCCTTTCAAAGCAAACACCATTTGATAGAGTGCGTAAACACGTGGACTAGACTTATTGTCCAGTGTTTGTGTTATTTTATCCAGAAGTTATGAGCAATAGAAAAAATCTTGAACTTTGAATAATAGCATCTGTTGAATGGCTTGTTACTTGAATGAAATTTGCAAGAGGAACTCTCAAATCAGAAGTGAGCAATGAAAATGGTTTTGTGGCCTTACTGGTGGGTTTATAGTCTCTTGATTCCTTTGGTTTGCTTTATACAGTTCTGTTTTACAAGTTTATGAGCAGTTGTTCATATGTTGTCATGGTTTTACTTCCAGTATTTAGATTTTTGCTATCATACCACATGATATCATTCACCCATAGTAGCATTTCTATATGCTAAGTCCTTGGTAAATTTAGTCTCATATAATGAATGTTAGCTTGAGGTGTCAGGTGACACCTCGAAGGTTCTGTCATCAAGTTCTTCATTCCAAGTCAATTTTGAGCTGGCTGTGATCACACCTACCCAAAGCATGTGGAATTTCAGGAGGTGTTTTGCTAATTCATTAGCACTGGAGATGTATTGAGCTCTAACCCGTAAGTTTGTCAAGTTCATTATGGCTTGACGTAAGTTAGCTGAACATCATATCATAATAGAATAAGAATGCTATGTTGTTTACGTTGAGCCTTAAAGGGTTAGTTCATCCAAAAATGAAAATGGGTTAATAAAGGCCTTCTGAAGCAAAGCGATTGGTTTTCGTAAAAAAAAAAAAAAAATCCATATTTAAAACTTTATTAACTATAATAACTAGCTTCCAGCAGACATCCATACGCATTGATTTGCGGCGGAAGAGTAACCCCTGACCCGATGCATGACATAATGACAAGCGCGGAAGCGCAGAGGTTAAAGCAAAACAAAACACCGGTCACGAAATAAAAGTCTAAAAGAGAAGAGGAACTTGAGTTTGTTGCACAGGCCTATTTGTTTAAATCGTGAGAGGCGTCTAAGCTTACGCTACTCCTACATCCTGCGTCATGCATCACGTCACAGGTTACTCTTGAGGCGCAAGTTGACTTGTGCAGTCGACTTGTGTGACTAGAGCCGTGTGGATTACTTTTATGATGAATGGATGCACTTGTTTTGGCTTCAAAATTGGTGCCCCCATTCACCACCATTATAAAGCTTGGAAGAGCTAGGACATTTTTTAACTCGAATTGTATTCGTCTGAAAGAAGAAAGTCATATACACCTTGTATGGCTTGAGGGTGAATAAATCATGGGGTAAATTTCATTTTTGGGTGAACTATCCCTATAAGTAAGTAAGTATGGTATTTTAAGGTAATTTTTGAAAAGCTTTAGCTCTGTTTAACACAATTTACCTTGTTTCGCCAGATGTTTTATACAGAATTCCTTCCCAAAGTCAATTTCTGAACCTTGACATTTATAACCTCCTTTAACAGTTTATACATTTTGTGTGTTAAAGGTGCCCTAGATTATGTTTTTAAAAGATGTAATATAAGTCTAAGGTGTCCCCTGACTGTGTCTGTGAAGTTTCAGCTCAAAATACCCCATACATTTTTTTTTATTAATTTTTTTAACTGCCTATTTTGGGGCATCATTATAAACGCGCCGATTTATGCTGCGGCCCCTTTAAATCCTGTGCTCTCTGCCCACAGAGCTCGCGCTTGCCTTAAACAGTGCCGTAACAAAGTTTACACAGCTAATATAACCCTCAAAATGGATCTTTACAAAGTGTTCGTCATGCATGCGGCATGCATGCGGCGGATTATGTGAGTATTGTATACTGTTATATTGTTTACATTGATTCTGAATGAGTTTGAGGCTATGCTGCGTGGCTAAAGCAAACATTACACACTGTTGGAGAGATTTATAAAGAATGAAGTTGTGTTTATGCATTATACAGACTGCAAGTGTTTAAAAATGAAAATAGTGACGGCTCTTGTCTCCGTGAATACAGTAATAAACGATGGTAACTTTAACCACATTTAACAGTACATTAGCAACATGCTAACGAAACATTTAGAAAGACAATTTACAAATATCACTAAAAATATCATGATATCATGGATCATGTCAGTTATTATTGCTCCATCTGCCATTTTTCGCTGTTGTTCTTGCTTGCTTACCTAGTCTGTTGATTCAGACGTTGATCCAGACGTTTTGCCCTTGTCTAATGCCTTTCATAATGATAATGTTGGGAACATGGGCTGGCATATGCAAATATTGGGGGCGTACATCCCGACTGTTACGTAACAGTCGGTGTTATGTTGAGATTCGCCTGTTCATCGGAGGTCTTTTAAACAAATGAGATTTATATAAGAAGGAGGAAACAATGGAGTTTGAGACTCACTGTATGTCATTTCCATGTACTGAACTCTTGTTATTTAACTATCGCAAAATAAATTCAATTTTTCATTCGAGGGCACCTTTAAAGATGTAGCTTAGCGGTTAGTGCATACTGTATGCTCAGACACTGTCTCAAGTGGGCAGTCTGAATCTCAGTCATTTTCTGTCTTTTCTTCTGTACCTATAAATAAAAATAGAATTAAAAAACAAATTTTTGCTGGTCTAATGGTCTTTATTAGATGTGTGGTTGACCTTGGGTAGTGGAGTATAGCAGAAAACCTACAGCATGTTTGAGCGCACCAGCTTGAACTGAGGCCAAACCTAACATCAGCGAACAGGGTCTAGGAAAAAGCTCTTTTATGGAGAACCACAATGTTGCCCAAACAGTCCATAACAGTTTCAGGAGCCCACATTGACAGCTGGATCCAGAAATAACAGGAACTAACTTGGTCATGAGGCTTGTTGGTGTGGATGTACTATTTCAGAGGTGAAATGGAAAATTGATTTTGTTTGGGACATTGCAGTCTTTATGTTTTTTCTAACTTTGAGCTTCCAACTTCCTTCCATAGATGTCACAACAACAAATTTACCAAAAAACAGGAAGCTTGCTGGTGGAAAATCTAGCTGGTAATGAATTTCTAGCTGGTCCAAGTTAGCCATTAGCGCTGGTAACTGATATAACATCTTGGACTAGCAACAAACCAGCTTCCGGATGGTTATGTCATCTTAGCTTGTCTACCACCCAACCATCTTCACCAGATGGTGATGCAGATGGTTGCCAGCTGGAAACCTGCTGTCATTTTTCAAAATACAGTTATCAGCTTAAAAGTATAGTTCACCAAAAAATTATTTACTAATCATCTTCCCTTCAGGGTAGCTGGTATTCCTGAAACTGTATCAATGAGTCAACATGTCAAGAACTGATTCAGTCTGATTTGTGAATGAATCATTCTGAGTGGTTTCAAATGATTCATTGAAGATCGGACTCAAATCAAATCTTTAAACAATCAAAAGCTAATGTATTTAGGGCAGATGTTAAGATTTTCCCCTCAAGTTAGCTACTAATAATTTTGACTGGACCAAAAGTCAAGAACTAATTCATTCTGATTTGTGAACGAATTGTTTCGATTTTGTGAACCATTTCAAATGAATAATTGAAGATCTGACAAAAAAAAAAAAAAAATCTGTAGAATTTTACAATTGTAATGTCTTATTTTGATTTTTATTACCATATATTTTTATTTAGTAATAATAATTTAAAAAAATTATATATATAGCAATTTATACTCCCAAACCCAAAATCGTGCAGTCCTAATATGAACCACTTTTATGCTTTCCTTTTTGAAGCTTAAAACCTCCAGACTCATTCTTTGTAAAGGCATTGAATAGAATAAGCAGCATATCTCTCAAAATTTGTCCTTTTCTGTTCTATAAAAAAAGAAACTCATACAGGTTTGGAATGACATGAGGCTGAGTAAACGGGGGCAGAATATAAATTTTTGGGTTGACTTTTCCTTTAAGCTGTTTTTAGCTGGATTTTCCAGCATGCCCGTCATCTTCGTTTTGCTATTGCTTTCACACTGCATGGCTATGAGCTGCTCTGTCTAGCGGCCAATGCCCTATTTAGAGCAGCATGTGTCTGTTGATGCCACATGCATATGCAAACTCCGAGAAAGCTTGTTGACCTTGATTGGGATGCCATGGAAACCGAGGAACTGAATGGGAGCGTGTGCAGATGCATCTGGGGCAACTGTGGGGTGAGAAGCACAGCTCAAGGAATCCTGCCGTCATCTTCACATGGTGTATTTTCATCAAACCATCTTTGTCAACAAACATCCCAGTCGCCGTTGACAGCTGCTGCTGATGCTTGAGGGGCGGCATTGGAATATAAATGGAGACTGAATAATGAAGTCGGCTGATGCTGTCTGCGCTTTAGAGGGTGACCTGTTGACTCTTGGAAGTCTGTTTATAATTTCAGATGAACATCTCGTAATCATAGGCACACAAATCTGGTTTCAAATCACGATCTTTAGGACTGACTGTCTGCATTTTCATTTCGCAACAAATGAAATGTGATGCTTTTATTTAGATAGTGTTGTCAATACCCGGTTAATCACTATTCTTTTTCTTTCCTAGACACTATGTCAAAAAAGGCTTTCATCACAGAGGTACGTTCCTTTATCACATATCAAGAATATCTACTATTAGACTGCAAGCAAACCTGTTCATGTAGGGAGTGCAGGTTGGTGGTATCTCATATTTTTCTTTTTATACCAGATGCCTTCATCGTCAGGCCAGCCGGCTCATGGGAAGAAGATCGGCCACAGGGGAGTGGATGCTTCAGGAGAAACCACATATAAGAAGGTACATTGCGCCGAATCAGTTTAAACTTTTTCTAGATTCGATATTGATTCCATTTAAAATATATTATTTAATTATTTATTTTTCAATGTTTTATATTAGCTAATATTTTATTTTTATTTGGACATGCTCATGTCCTCTCTTTTTACATTTAGATTGTTTGCCGCCATCTAACGCTAACCTAAAATTAGTTCAATCAGTTTTAAAAACTTTGCTAGATTTGATATTGATTCCATTCAGATTATTTTAGTTACTTCTAGGGACACACTTCATATATATCGGTATCATATCAGTCAATATTAGTTTTTTTTTAATGTTTTCATTTTTTAACTTTTCAATGTTTTATATTGTATATTTATGCTTATTTTCTCTCTTTGCATTTAGATAACCATTGCCATCATCTCACACTAAGCTAAATTTAATCTATAAAAACACTAATAATTTAATAACACAGTGAAATGTAATCTTTAGCAAATCTTAAGATGAATATCCATTTTTCATACTGTATATTTGATTTTTGTAAAGCCTAAATTTACTTTAGCATTTAAAACAATTGATATTAGTTTGTCCTTATTTTTTAATTTTTTAATTTATGTAGACAAAATAGTGTTGATTTTTTAAAATGTAACATTTACCATTTAATATATAAACATAATTGCATATAATAATAATAATAATATACAAACTAATTATTGGTTTATCTGTATCAACCAGAACTGTAATATTGCAAATAAGCTAGATCTGCAGAAATGTGGCACTAGGCGACATCAGAACAAAAAACGATCAATCTCTGGGTTAATATTTAAGAAAATATGTCTCTAGTCATTTATATCTTTATCTTTTTTTTCAGACCACATCTTCAGCACTCAAGGGGGCCATTCAGCTTGGGATTGGCTACACAGTTGGAAACTTGAGTTCTAAGCCTGAGCGGGACGTCCTAATGCAGGATTTCTATGTGGTTGAGAGCATCTTCTTCCCCAGGTGAACTATCTGTCTGAGGTTAAGTGTGGATGTAAAATGTCACATGAAATAAATGATCTTCTCCTTGTTCTTCTAGTGAAGGGAGCAACCTGACGCCAGCCCATCATTTCCCAGACTTCCGCTTCAAAACCTACGCTCCCGTGGCCTTCCGTTACTTCAGAGAGCTCTTCGGGATACGGCCGGATGACTATTTGGTGAGAAATATAAAGGCTAGTTTTTTATAATACATGCTTGGATTTATTCAGGACCACTGAAGAATCACTCAACCAGAATTCATCTGTATCTATATTTGTGTTCGACTTTAGTATTCGCTCTGTAATGAACCACTGATTGAGCTGTCCAACCCGGGAGCTAGTGGCTCAGTCTTCTATGTCACCAAGGACGATGAGTTCATCATCAAGACAGTTATGCACAAGGAGGCGGAGTTTTTGCAGAAGCTTCTTCCTGGATATTACATGGTGAGTTGCTGTACTTTGCATTTTAAATGCATTTTAAATTGGGTTCCCAATGTCCGATCCCGATATCTAGAGAACAGGGTGTATATATATTATACAATACATAATAACAGGTGCTTATATAATATTACTGCATTATATAACATTTTATTGACAGAAAATCATATGTAGTCTACATAAAACTAGTCAAATGCTTATTTTACACAATATTTAATTTATTTTCAAACTGACACAGTGGTGAACTAATATTTACAGTCGTGTGAAAAAGTGTTTGCCCCCTTCCTGATTTTTTTTTTTTTTTTTTTTTTCTGCATGTTCGTCACACTTTAATGTTTAAGATCATCAAACAAATTTAAATATTAATCAAAGATAACACAAGTAAACACAACATTCAGTTTGCTGTATTTGGCCGTGCAGTCTTTTGGGCGGCTCGCCAATGTATTCGATTTCTCTAATACATAAAATAAGGAAGCTTGACCAGAGTTCTTGTGGGGAGAAGAATTTATTGAAGGTAGTAGTGTAGCACAGTTCTTCAGCAGCGATGTCAGCGTGGCAGCCTTCACAATATCTTAACCCCAGAGTTCTGTCTGTGGGACAGAACTTTATACATGAAGCCAAAAGGGCTACAACAATAGAACACTGTTAGGACCTCCCACAGGAGATCGATCTACCCTGCGATCTACTCTGAGCAATGCCGTTTTGTTTGTCATTCACACCCATCAGTTGCTATGGGCCATATGTCTGTAAGGTTCACACCTTACAAACAGAGACAGTTGATATCACTAATACAGCCTTCTACTTTTTATGTTTTTAAGCTACAATAAGTTCACAGTAAATACACAGTTTATGTTGTTATTTTGTTACTTTTTGTGAAACTACATATCAGTAAGATAACGGTTATTTACTGATTTTTTGTGTTTTATTTTTCGTTAATTCTGACAATAAATTATCAGTTGGCCAGAACACAGATAATCGTTGGCCAGAATTTTAATAGTGTGCATTTTATTTGAAAATAATGGTCATCCAATGTGTATTTTCAATGTCAATCAAAGTCACCTTAATTTATATCGGGCTTTATACAATATAGATTGTTTCAAAGCAGCTTTACAGTAATAACAGGAAAATGATGCATTTCAGCTGTTGTTCAGCTGAAGTCAGTTCAGTGTTGATTCAATTCTGTTGTAAACATTATCAATTATTAAATTAGTTCATTTCATCTACAAGCAGTTCTGCAGAAAACAGTGATGCCATCGTCCAGCTCTGTTCAGTTCTCATACAACAGCATCAGTATTGTTGAATATTAAGTGTCTTCAACTAAGCAAGCCAGAGTTCGACAGTGGCAAGGAAGGAACCCAAATTCCATCAGGTGACAGAATGGAGAAAAAAATCTTGGGAGAATCCAGGCTCAGTCGGGGGGCCAGTTCTCCTCTGGCCAACAAACAAACACTGTGTGATTTATGATTCAGGCAGCATCACATGCCAATATCTATAGAGCAGGGCAATAAATACTGCATGATATAATAGTTCAATGATAGCAAACAAGATGTAGCCTAGATAAAATGACTGAAGTAATTATTTTACACAATTTTTAATACATTTTAGAGCTGACACAGTTGCGGGCTAATATTTATTGCCAAATATCAGCCGATTATCAGCATGGCCAGTGTTTTTTAGAGACCTCTGCTATTTACATTTTTGAGCTACAATAATTTCACAGTAAATGCGGAAGTTATGCTGTTATTTGTTGGTCTGTTATTACTCTTTGAGAAATAATATATTGGTACATATCGATTATTGACTGATATTTTTTTTTTTCCCACAAATTTTTACATTTTATTTTTAATAAATTTTGACTATAAATTATTGTTATTGGCCATAACATGAAAAGGGTCAGTAATATCATTATATAATATCATTATATCATCAACTGTAATATCATTATATGCTTTTTGAAATTAAAGGGTTAGTTCACCCAAAAATGAAAATTATGTCATTAATGACTCACCCTCATGTCATTCCAAACCCGTAAGACCTCCGTTCATCTTCAGAACACAGTTTAAAGGGATAGTTCACCCAAAAATGAAAATTTGATGTTTATCTGCTTACCCCCAGAGCATCCAAGATGTAGGTGACTTTGTTTCTTCAGTAGAACACAAATGATGATTTTTAACTGCAACCGTTGCCGTCTGTCAGTCAAATAATGCTAGTGGATGGGAACTTCTACTATAAGAGTAAATAAAACTTGCATAGACAAATCCAAATTAAACCCTGCAGCTCGTGACGACACATTGATGTCCTAAGACAAGAAACGATCGGTTTGTGCAAGAAACCGAACAGTATTTATATCATTTTTTACCTCTAATACACCACTATGTCCAACGGCATTCATCACTCGATTCGTTTGGTCTGATCGCGCTCTGACAACGGCAGTGATGTCTAGCTCTCATTGAAGCATAGGCGCGAGACATCACTGCCGCTGTCAGAGCGCGATCAGACCTCACTAACCCATTGATGTCACATGGACTACTTTGATGATGTTTTTATTACCTTTCTGGACATGGACAGTCTACCGTACATACATTTTCAATGGAGGGGCATAAAGCTTTCGGACTAAATCTAAAATATCTTAAACTGTGTTCCGAAGATGAACGGAGGTCTTACGGGTTTGGAACGACATGAGGGTGAGACATTAATGACAGAAATTTCATTTTTAGGTGAACTAACCCTTTAATGGTTGACCAATATTGGTTTTCAATGTCCGATAAAATGTCTAGAGCAGAGTGGCTGATGGTTAATATAATGCTGATAATTATGATTCAGTACATGATATAATACAATATATTGATAGAAAATGAGATGTAGCCTTTATAAAATTACTTTACATTATATTGTCTCTCTCTCTCTCTCTCTATGTATCTCTATGTATATATATTAGTTTTTCTGCTACAATAAGGTTAAGCAAGGCTAAAATACACAGTTTAAATTGTTTTTCTGTACTTTTTGAGAAACATGCTTTCCAGCCTATTATCACATGCTGTCACAAATCAACCACCTGGTTAAACAACAACACTGCCGATTACCCAACAGACTATTTTGAACTAATTTCTCCCCTGAGGTGATTTGTCTGCTATTTACCTGAATAACAAAATAAATTACACAATTAGCATTTAAACCGTGCTTGTTCCAGCTTTCTGTCTCCATTGGACCAATTCAGTCCACAATTTAAGTACAAAAGGGTTTGGTTTCCAAGAGAACATGAGTTTTTCTTTCAGTAGATGATGCCTAAATGGGTTCTCAGTGTCAGCAGAGTCTGACCAGTGACCGGCTTGGCTTGTTCCATCCATTCAGCTGGAGCTAATGAGCCCATGAATAGTGACGGATCAGTTGTTGTTCAGCAACAGTGCTGACCTTGGTCAGTTCGCCTACAGAAATCTGTCTTTAACAATGTCTGGCTCTTTTCCTCTATCTGTTTCTCCTCTTTGATCACATCTTGTAGGACATGTCACCTTTGGGAAGGTGATGGTCGTTGCACAAAGCTCCTCTACTTCATTTTGTGCAAGGAAAAGGCAGAAAAGTTGTTATTTGCTGAATATCTCATTTATATTTTTCGCATTTAAACTTGCAAGTTCGTCAAACATGACGCAGCGAATTTTGGAGCACAAAATTTCAGTATCGGGTGAATAAATGATGACAGAATTGTAACTACTCCTTTAAAGAATAAATTAATTGATTACACAATGCATATAACCTACAAATACTAATACAGTGTTTTTCCGCAGATTTGTACCACTGCATGGATGACTTACATTTGAATATTAGTTCTCTCTGACTGGGCATTTGATTTTTCAAATGTTTGTTTTCCTGCAGAACTTGAATCAGAATCCTCGAACCTTATTGCCCAAGTTCTTCGGTCTGTACTGCGTACAGTCGGGTGGGAAGAACATTCGAATGGTGGTCATGAACAACGTTTTGCCCAGGGTGGTGCGCATGCACCTCAAATACGACTTGAAAGGATCCACCTATAAGCGACGGGCCTCTAAGAAAGAGCGGGAAAAGGCGAAGCCCACATTCAAAGACCTCGATTTTATGCAGGACGTACCAGACGGTCTCATGCTTGATACAGACACACACAGCGCTCTGGTCAAGACGTTACAGAGGGACTGTTTGGTAAGTTCTGTACAGTGTGCTGGTGTCTAGAGTGGATGTGTGAATGGGAGCAAATATTGATGTGGTTTTGGTGTTTAGGTCTTGGAAAGCTTTAAGATTATGGATTACAGTTTGCTGCTGGGAGTTCACAACATCGATCAGGCGGAGAAAGAGCAGCAGATGGAGGGATCTCAGGGCAGCAGTGATGAAAAGAGGCCGCTGGCACAGAAGGCGCTCTACTCCACTGCCATGGAGTCCATACAGGGAGCGTCGGCCTGTGGAGAGGAAATTGACACTGATGACACGTGAGCGGCCGATGATTTGATACATATTAAGATATTAAAAAGATATTTTCAGATGCATCAAAAATGTATGATGAAGTAATAGGGATGCAATGACAAAATCCCAGCTGTTATTATTTTCATGTTATTGCCCATAACCAATAAATTTAATTCTATACTATTTTGATACAATTTTTTTCCTTTTTAAAATTGTTTTAAAGACTAAAAAAAAAAAAAACTTTTCTGGATAAAATCAAGCCTCTTCCTGTTAGATACCCCGTTTCATTTGGAATTTGGAAGGTAACATATTGCAAACAACAGATTCATGTTAACTAACCAAAAACGCAACTTTTTAAAAGTAAACAAAGACATTGTTTTTGTTTTTGTTTTGTCTTTTGTTTATTTTGTGTTTTGCTTTTGTGTATTATTTATATCCTATTTTTTTATTTTGTTTGTTTTTATTTTGTCTTTATCAGCCATTTTTTCCTTTTGAAAGGAAAAAAGATTTAGCTAATTTTAAGAAACACTTTTCACACTACAAAAATCGTTCCATTGACATCGCATTTTGCTGCATTCCAAAGTTCAAGTTTGGTGAACTCTGACCTGCAAATTTGTATCACGTGAAGACGTGTGACCAATAGAAGATCGTTAAGCCATGACTTGACTTCTTAGCTAAATTAAAAGAATGCACATTTTTTGCAGTAAAGTGGAAACTTTTTATTTTTTATTATTTGTTATATGTTGAATTTATGTTTATAGAAAAGATGCCACAGAGTTATATCATGACCATTGTAATTTGCATAGAAATTCAGCTTTTTATAAGTGAACAGAGACATTTTTTTGCTTTGTTTTCTTGTGTTTTGTTTTATGTTTTATTTTATCTTAGTTATTTGGATTTTATTTAGTATTTTTATTTTGGTTTTATTTAGTTTTTTTTAGTGTTTCCTAGCAGTTTTTTAAGATTTTGACAACTTCGGGAAACACTTTGAAGTAGGGATGCACCGATACCAGTATCGGTATCGGGCCCGATGCCAAGCTCATGTACTTGTACCGATACCTCATGTGACGTAACTGATAGAATTTTCTGTGCACAGAGACACCGGCGGCAGCAGCAGAAACAATGTCAGCCTCAGAGGTGTGGAAATACTTCAAAATTAATGATGACAACCCACACATTGCGAACTGCATGCTTTCAATCACAATTCGTCATCGATTAGTGAAGGCGGGATAGGCGGAATCGCGCTAATGACACAGACCAGAAGCGCTCTCTTGTGCGCTCTCTCTCTTTCTTGCGCGTGATCCCAGTTCTCTCAGACAGCGCGCGATCAGTTCTCCTTGCGCCTGAATCGTCAAATGCACACATTGTTGTCAAAATGTCCATCGTGTGGAGTATCTCACGTAAATACAGTCGGTTATGGCTTAAGTGGACGTAAACAGGTGGGTGAAAACAGGATATGTGTCAGTATCCATTGATTCGTCTTAAAGCGACCGTAGCCTATATTTGTCATTAATGTTAATAAAACAACAAAAGATGTTAAATAAATGTATACATGGTAAATAAACCTACTGTATCTGAAAAACAAGTTTATTTCATTTGTATCTATATAGTATTTGTTGTATTGTTTGTAATTTGTTTGTAAATTTCTTTTTATAACAACAATTATATATATTGGTAATTATGCCCTTTGAAGGTCATTGGACACTGTGAAATTTTTGTTCTTTAAGTTTGTGATAAGCACATAAAAATTATTACTTTTTTTTTTTTTTTTTTGAGTAATAATAAAGAAGCTATCCTACATTCATTAGTCTCACTGTGTTGTGCTATCGGTATCAGCGGGTACTAGAAAAAAAGTATCGGTACTCGTACTTGGCCCTTAAAAAATGGTATCAGTGCATCCACTTTTAAGCACTATTGCAATTTTGTTCCCAAAGGTATTGCTAAGCATTTCATTTTAGTATCTAGCAAGGTTTAGACTTTAGGCCCTGAAAAACTTACATAGTCATTTGTTTTCTCATGTTTTTTTCCCTGTCAGGATGGGTGGCATTCCTGCAGTAAATGGAAAAGGAGAGCGGCTGTTACTGTACATCGGAATAATCGACATCTTGCAGTCTTACAGGTGCTTGCGTCAACCTCTCGACTCATGTCACTTATGATTTACATCATGAGGCGTGCGATTCATTGCTGCCAGTATGATTTCAAAGCACCATGGAGTGACTTTTTTCTTTTTCTGTTCAGGTTAATAAAGAAATTGGAGCATACGTGGAAGGCTCTAGTCCACGATGGGGTGAGAATTTTATTGAATTTCAATGGCTGTTATCTAGAAAAGACCATTTAAAATATATCAGCATCATTGTTCCATGCAAGTCGCTCCATCTCTTGTCACTTTGGATGAAAAACTTTGGCCAAGTTAACATCCAGCTGTGTTTTGAGACTCTGTGGTCTTTGACCTTCACTGTAATTCTTTCTACTTCCTTCATTTTTATATTAACAATGCAGAATCTGCTGCGGTACGTTAGCATGAATGGAGTTTAGTGAGAATTATGGGGTTTTGGAGGAAATGCTTGTAAAATGTGCACTAATTTGGGACCATGTTTCTCAGAGGATGTGCCAATTGGGCTATTGCTGGATATGAGACGCACATGCACATAACACACACACACACACACACACTCATTTTCTCCTCAGCTAAGCTGTAAATAAAGGAAATTTCTCCAACCCTGCCTATGACGCATCAGTCTATGCCATACTGTGAATGGCTCAAGATTCATTTGCATGCTAATTAAGTTATTTATAGTCCTAGAGCTGGTATATCATATATACCAACGTCAGCTGGAAGTGTTAACTGGTGTCTTCATGAATAATGTATGTTGAACTGGAAACCTTAAGTTTGACTTAAAGGGAACCTATTATGCAACATTTACTTTTATAAGGTGTTTGAACACAGATGTGTGTGTAAACAACCGGCCTGTAATGGTAAAAATCTACCCACTTTTTTTATAATTCCCATAAATCATAAACAGTCTCTAAAAAAGGGTGTTTC
Source organism: Megalobrama amblycephala (assembly GCF_018812025.1). Taxonomy (NCBI): domain Eukaryota; kingdom Metazoa; phylum Chordata; class Actinopteri; order Cypriniformes; family Xenocyprididae; genus Megalobrama; species Megalobrama amblycephala. The sequence continues at coordinate 19,385,733 of NC_063045.1, read as the reverse complement.
CAGATTTCCTCACGTGAATTTTTTTTTTCCCAAACCAGTTCAGCAGAAACTCCGCCCTGCAGCTGATTCTAAAGATTTCATTGGTCATCCCTAAACCTGTCACTCTAACCTTAAACAATTAAAATTAGCCGCAGGGCGGGATTTCCACGTAACTGGTTTGGGGGGGGGATGACACGATTTCGGCCAACTCTTACGTAAGAGTGGGGAGAAGCCCCGCCTATGACTGGTGACGATCTGCCATATTAGCATAGATACCACCCTGAGTGAGCCACAGCAAAAAAAAAAAAAAAACATTGCAAATGTTCTGTTATTGGATGTACCAACGAACATAAGTCTCCATAGACTTTCGGCATCTGAGCTACTGAGGACACCGTGATTGAATTTCTTTTATGAAGGAAATGTGCAGAAGAAAGTCGGTAAAGTGTTATATATTTGCACATATATTTTTACTGCTTCACAAACGAGGGTCATTTCAACGCTGGATTTACACAAAAGATTAACATGACAGTACATGCTAATCGATGAGTTGAATCAAATTAACTCTACAGCAACTACATAAATTTATCCACTAACCATTCAGAAACGTCTAGTTTCGTTCTAAAAGTTGTAACTTCTTCCTGAGTCTCTCCATCAGTGTCCGATTCCTGTTCGAACATGTAAGGCTGAACACCGCTACTGACAATTTCTTACATTTTGTCTGCGTGAGATTCTCCAGTTTTGTTGTTTTTGAGTATCTTAAGCACGAGCTGTTAAAGCTGCGCCCTCTTCTGGAAAGGGGGTCGGGAGCAGCAGCTCATTTGCATTTAAAGGAACAAACAAAAATGGTGTGTTTTTGTTCACACCCAAATAGGGGCAAATTTCACAAGCTATAATAAATGATGAACAGTATTGAACTGTAAGTTTCCATTTTGTCAACTAGAATAAGAATGAACTGTAGCTATTCAGATGTATTCAGATGGTTCACTTATTCGCTCTCTCTTTCACTCTTCAGGACACAGTGTCTGTTCACAGACCGTCTTTCTATGCGGACAGGTTCTTCAGGTTCATGAGCACTACTGTATTCAGAAAGACTTCATGTGAGTGAACTGATTCTGAGTTGAATTTATAATACTGAATCACATAGATTCATTTCATGTTCTGTGTGAAGAATTAATGATAAGGTAATAGGGACGCATCAGTTTTAAAATTCTGACAGATAAGCTGATAAATATTTATTGTAATGACTGGTAATGACTGGTATTTGGGCTATATAAATGAAAAATAAAACAACAAAAACTAAAATGAATCATTTTAAATGCTTCAGGTTAATTTAGGCATCACAGCATAATGTAGAAAATGAAAATGGTTATTTACTTTGAGATTCTTAAAGATTACATATAACGGTGTTATTATTTTATTAAATAATTCGTATTTTTAAGAGATTTTTGAGTGTTAGATGATGGCAAAGGTAATCTAAATGTAAAAAAAAAATGAAGCACACAAATGAAATATTCTGTACCTATACGTTTAAAAAAACTGTAATATCTGCCTATAACCATCCCTATAAAAAAAGTACTTTAAAATGTGCTAAATTAAAGGGTTAGTTCACCCAAAAATGAAAATTCTGTCATTTATTACTCACCCTCATGCCGTTCCACACCCGTAAGACCTTCGTTCATCTTCGTAACACAAATTAAGATATTTTAGTTGAAATCTGATGGCTCCGTGAGGCCTCCATTGGGAGCAATGACAATTCCTCTCTCAAGATCCATAAAGGTACTAAAAACATATTTAAATCGGTTCATGTGAGTACAGTGGTTCAATATTAATATTATAAAGCGACGAGAATATTTTTGGAGCGTCAAAAAAAACAAAATAACGACTTATTTAGTGATGGCCGATTTCAAAACACTGCTTCAGGAAGCATCGGAGCATAAATGAATCAGCGTATCGAATCATGAATCAGATCGCGTGTCAAACTGCCAACGGCTGAAATCACGTGACTTTGGCGCTCCGAACTGCGGATTCGATACACTGATTCATTTGTGCTCCGAATCTTCCTGAAGCAGTGTTTTAAAATTGGCCATCACTAAATAAGTCGTTATTTTGGTTTTTTTGGCGCTCCAAAAATATTCTCGTCGCTTTATAATATTAATATTGAACCACTGTACTCACATGAACTGATTTAAATATGTTTTTAGTACCTTTATGGATCTTGACAGAGGAAATGTCATTGCTCCCTATGAAGGCCTCACGGAGCCATCGGATTTCAACTAAAATATCTTAATTTGTGTTACTAAGATTAACGAAGGTCTTACAGGTGTGGAACGACATGAGGGTGAGTAATAAATGACAGAATTTTCATTTTTGGGTAAACTAAGCCTTTAAATATAAAAAAAAGATTAAAAAAACAAGATTTATATTTTTAGTAAAATTTTAACCTTAACCCTAATGAAAGAAATGACAAACTTCACCTACTTTCATGATGCTAATCAAAGACATTGAAACTATTTTTAATATTTAAATGCATTTGTAAACCTGTTTCTTTCAGCGTTAAAATCCTCTCCATCAAAAAGGGGTCGTGGGGGTCTAGCCGCAGCCAAATATGGCGGGCCTGGAGCGGCCTGGTCGGCCAGCCAGCTGCCGTTCGTGAGAGACGAAAACATCTATGACTTGAGAGGAGCCCGTAGCTTCCCCACACTGGATGATGATGGTAAACAATATGCGAAATACATTCTTCATTCTCAACCTTGAGGACTCATTGGTTTTAGTCACATATTTAAATTCTGCCTGGTTTCAGGTCGGGCCGATGTGCTTCCCTGCACCCCTCCCTCATTCGAGGAGGCCACCACAGCCTCCATCGCCACCACGCTCTCCTCCACCACCTCTCTGTCAATCCCAGAACGCTCCCCCTCGGACACCTCCGAACAGCCGCGCTACAGGTAAGACCACGTCTGTGGCTCTGTAATATTCCAGCGTAGCGGCTACAATAAACTCTCTGTTCCTTCCGTACAGGAGACACACCCAGTCCAGTCATGAAGAAACGTAAGTAAAACAGAGCCATATGTTGTGTTCATGTTGACTAACCTAAAAATACTACTTTTTAAAAGTGAACAAAGAATTGTTTTTTTCTTTTTGTTTGTTTTTATGTATTTTTTGGCTTGCGTTGCATTCATCTTATTTATTTTCTTCTGAAAGGAGTTAGCCAACTGGACTACTTGGACTTTTGAGGGGGGTTATGTGTGTGTGTGTGTGTGTGTGTGTGTGTGTGTGTGTGTGTGTGTGTGTGTGTGTGTGTGTGTGTGTGTTTTGTTTTTACCTAATTTTTTTATTTATTTTTTTTATTTAGTCTTTATCAGCCATTTTTCTTCTGCTTTATATACGATCGCTTTTTGCGATGAACAAACCAAAATTATTCTGAACAGACCGAGTTTATGTTTCATTAGCAGACTTTACAATGTTTGTGTCCCTCTTGGGCTTGATCTTGTTAATGGAAGGGGAATGACTTGTTCTTTGTGATGTTCGTATGGTTTAGCTGAGCCCTCTGCTGGTGTTGTTGTAGAATGCAGGATGAGGACCAGCAGACCATCACAGTGGAGGTGGAAGTGGAGGGAAGATACGACAGCGAGCCCACCCTCGTGGCTCCCCAGGTATCGCCGGAGAACAGGTACGCACTAAAAACTGAGAAACTACCTGCACAGATATGAGCACTTATTATATATTTACTTTTCAACACTAGATATTCTTAAACATGTGTAATGGAATTAAGGGCAATGATTTAAATGCAAACGCACGGTGTCGCTGAATGAAGAGCAGTGTGGATGTAAGATCAGGGGTATCATGGGAATGAGGAATTAGACACCTGCTCAAGCTCCTCATAGTGATGGCAAAACTACACCATGGAAACTGCCACAAAGGAACATAACCAAACAGGAAGTGCTTAATCACACTGGCATTAAGTAACCAAACGTTTTTGTGCTTGCCAGGACCACTGGCAATATAAGAAATAGTACATCCAAAAATATAATATAATATAATAACTTATTAATATAAAATAATTATATAATTTAATATTATTTATTAAAATCTACTGTAAATAACTATAAAAATGTGCTGCTAAGTAACAAATAAATAAATAAGTTGAAGTCCTAAAATTACTAAAACTAAAATAAAAATAAATTAAAGCTATAGAGAAATAATTTTTAAAAAACAAAAACTAATAAAACTGACAAAAGCACATAAGTTATTAATCAAAATATTATTAAAGGTGCCATCGAACATTTTTTTACAAGATGTAATATAAGGTGTCCCCAGAATGTGTCTGTGAAGTTTCAGCTCAAAATACCCCATTTTTTTTTATTAATTTTTTTAACTGCCTATTTTGGGGCATAATTAGAAATGCGCCGATTCAGGCTGCGGCCCCTTTAAATCGCATGCTCCCCACCCCCTCCCGAGCTCTCGACTCTATCACTGCTTAAACAAAGTTTACACAGCTAATATAACCCTCAAAATGGATCTTTACAAAGTGTTCGTCATGCATGCTGCGTCGGATTATCTGAGTATTGTATTTATTTGGATGTTTACATTTGATTCTGAATGAATTTGAGGCTGTGATCCGTGGCTAACGGCTAATGCTACACTGTTGGAGAGATTTATAAAGAATGAAGTTGTGTTTATGAATTATACAGACTGCAAGTGTTTAAAAATGAAAATAGCATTGTCTCTTGTCTCCGTGAATACAGTAATAACCGATGGTAACTCTAACCACATTTAACAGTACATTAGCAACATGCTAACAAAACATTTAGAAAGACAATTTACAAATATCACTAAAAATATCATGTTATCATGGATCATGTCAGTTATTATTGCTCCATCTGCCATTTTTCGCTATTGTTCTTGCTTGCTTACCTAGTCTGATGATTCAGCTGTGCACATCCAGATGTTCTGTCCTTGTCTAATGGCTTGATCATGGGCTGGCATATGCAAATATTGGGGGCGTACACCCCGACTGTTACGTAACAGTCGGTGTTATGTTGAGATTCACCTGTTCTTCGGAGGTCTTTTAAACAAATGAGGTTTATAAAAGAAGGAGGAAACAATGGAGTTTGAGACTCACTGTATGTCATTTCCATGTACTGAACTCTTGTTATTTAACTATGCCAAGATAAATTCAATTTTTAATTCTAGGGCACCTTTAAATACTATAATAGTATAAAAATGATACTTGAATAACACTGCATACAACAAAAGCATGACCAGGGGCTGTCAATTGGACAAAAAAAGCATCATAAAACTACAAAAAAAAGTGGCCCATAAGATGTAGGCTCTATATTCCAGCTCTTCTGAAATCATTCGATAGTTGAAGACCAAATTGTATGTTTTATTCACTAAAAATCTTTAAATAATTTTTGATTTCACTTTCTTTTCCACATGTAGTGAAGCTCCAGAGACATTTCCAGAAGCCTCGTCCTCCTCCGTCCCAGCAAGCCCCAGGATAGTCGTAGAATCTGACAGCGCCAGTCAGGCCTCAGGCTGTACAAGTCGTGCCTCTGTGGATGAGGATGATGATGTGCCAATTACAGACATTTATTTTGTAAGCCCTTCAAACTCATCTGAATGAAAAATGTGTATCAAAAAATGCATGAGAACCACCTAATGTCAAAGCATAAAAGAACATAATCAGATGTGTCTGCACTGCAAAACATCATTATTTTTGTCTTGTGTTCCAGTGAAAGTATCTAAACATCCTTAAAATGTGATAAATTTACTTAAAAAACAAAACAGCCATTGCATTAAGATATTAAGATTTATTAACAGAATAAATCTTGAATTAAGTTTATTTTTGTAACGCATTATCAAATTTTTTTCTAACTATATTTAGTTAGGTTTATAGTTAAAAATACGAGAAAAAAAATTACTAATGCTGTAACTAACTTTTTTGACATATTCTAAGTTATTTATTTATTTGATTGATTGAAGGATGTTCATATATTTTTACTGAAATACAAGGATGATTGCCTGGGTCATATTTTATTTTTGAAAGAAAAAATAAACTATATGTTGCATAAAGAAAAATGAAGAATATTTTAGAACCAATAACATTTTTTTGCATTATTTTTATGACAATTATGAACATTCCCCCAATTTTAACAATATCATTAAATATCATGCTCAGTATTGCCATGCGAAAAACTAGGAATTCACAATATATATTGGCCACCATATCAGTATTGGCCGATTATCTCATCATTTTTAATGTTATCATTATCGGCCCAATAAGAAAATTTGGCCGATATATTTAAGCCGATAAATAATTTATTATTTCGTTCAGCTGAAACGCTTCAGATGCGCACTGTTCACCATGATGGTTTTGAATTGCTTGAAATATGATTGGAATCACTTCAAAAAAAGGAAAATACAGTTAAGTTCAACATGTAAGTCTGTCATATAAGCTACATAAAATTATAATGAAAATACTATAAAAAAATGTTGTGAATTCTTTGTTTGCCCGTGTTTTAGCGGCAGGAAGAGCACATCCACAACGGAGTTACACCTTCATGACATGAAAAAGTGTATTTGTGTATATAACTGATAATATAATTTAATTTGTGTATATATCTGATTTATCTCATATAGGTTGCGTTTGATTAAGAATTAACATGAGCTTACCGGTGATCATCTTTAGCTTCAGCACACGCAGCTCAAGCAACGATGCACAACATTAATAACTATGATTGGTCATATACATAACATTATAAAGAGAACAGCATTTTAATAAAATGTTGTGAATTCTTTGGGTTTAGTTACCATCTTTCAGCCAGTAACCGGGAAGAGCGCATTCAGGAGTTAAACATTCTGATTAGCATGCATCTTAGTTCAAGTTCACTTGTGCATTCGCATCATTTTGTGCAGATATAAATTGTAATATTATGTTTATGTTGTATAAATATATGATTAATCTTATATAAGATGAGTTTGAGTTAATAAATTAACCCACTAACAAAGCCCTTCAATTTCCCAGCGTTCATTAACTCTTCAGCTTCAGCGCACGCAACCCAAACAGCGATGCTTTTTAATTTTAGATGCCTTATTTAGGCATTATTTTATTTATTTGTAAGGCAGTAGATTTGGTTTGTTTTGATAAAGAAAGTTGGCCATAGGAGTGTAAAATTAATTTTTAAAACACACTGGTTCAAACTAGGATACTGTATATGTTTGATTTATGTTTAAGTGCTTGGAACATGGCTTTTAATGGTGAGACTTTTGTTTTTGTAATCAGGCTCTCAAAAATTATATAAAAATTTGGATTTCAATTTATCGGCCAAAATATCGGTTATCGGTTTTCAGATTATTGGTAAATTAACTTATTTACCAAGTTATCGGTATTGGCCAAATTTTCATATCGGTGCACCCTTTGAAAAAAACAAGAATGTATTATTTTAATTGTATGTATGTATATATTATGATACTATTTGATATACTTTTCATTTAATCTTTTTCATTTTTATTTAATAATAAGAAAAATCATGTTCAGAGCTCAGAAAAAATCTACATGCATTATGATATTGAGAATGAAAATGAGGTTTGTTTTTTAAATAAGGATATAATTGTCATGGAAATAATGTCACAATGATACTAAGAAAAGATTTTATTCTTTCTAATATTTTCTTCATGCAAAAATATATTCATTTTGGGGTTAAACATGACCACGACATGTTCTTGATAGACTTTGTGAGTAGTAAACAGTGCTAATGTGACCATTGTTGAATTAATGGTGACTAAAGGAAACGTCTCCAATACGGGACAGAAGACAGAATCTCACAGAGGGTCTCTGTTGGCACGTGGGTGGGTGGGTGTTCGTGTGCAGAGGTGTTAGGAGCTCCTTTGGCTCTTTATTTTTATCTTCAGTTTCTGTATGAATGGAAAAGACCCATTTAAATGAAGAGTCCTTTTGTTTATTTCTAAACGCTAACGATATCATTATGTGTGTGTTAACTTTGAAACACACCAATACAATGGACACATTCTGACCCATGAACGACAAAACAACTGGATGCATCCACGAGGATGATCATTATAATTTGTTAAACAGATTGAGGCCCTTAAACTCAGTTGTATGCTGAAAAGAGCCCTAGAGACACGCAAGCGCCACCTCTTGAATTATTCATCTATTAACACCCTGCACCAGCTGCTCCGTCACTCTTTCCTCTTATTAATGGAGCTGTCAATTTTTACAATTTTTAATTTATCGGCTGCTAAACTGCACTCCATCTCCTTGACTTTTTCCATTACCATTCTGCCATCTTTCATTATTTGTCTGCCGTCTCTGTCCATCTCTCTTTCTCTGCCTCTTGTAAGTTCTCTGATGGCAGCGTCTGTGTTTGTCAGCCCATCTCACACAGAAGAAGGCACAATGTAAGTTTTTATAGCTTAAAGCAGTTGAAACTAGTTTTAGAGGTAGTTTTAAAATTAATTGGCTCTAGCTAGCCTCTGAAGTTCACTGTTTTTTAGACTGTTCCCCCTACCCTTTGACTTAGAATTAAACAGGCTGTTTTTGTTACTGTACCTTTAAGACATTTTTTATCCAAATGAGCCCACCATAATAAGTTTGAAATTGTTTTAAAAGATTTGAGGTAAACAATTGCATCTGCTCAGTTTATACAACCATATATGTCGTCACAGTCTCAAAGATTACAGTACGTTGTTCCAACGTTGTGAAAATGTTTACATAGTATGGTTAGTACAATTTGCCATTATTGTCCACTTCAAAAACTGTTTCTAAGACACAGGAAACACAATCAGGTGACATAAAAAGACCAAAATCACTCCTTTATTAGTTAACTAGTTGCTAATGTGATATTAACAAGCTTTGTGCCTGTTTTATCAATGTACCTGGTCTTATTGTGCAAGATTTAATAGAAATGTTTAGAAAGATTTAAAGAATGTTTTATACACTGAAAAAAATGGTGTAAAAACTTTTTATTGTGAAAAATTGTGTAAACTTCACAATTAATTACAAAGAAACTTCAAATAACATAGAATTAAATGTGAAATTTTGAAGTAGACAGACTGAATTAGAACTTTGGAAAATAATTTTTTACAGTGTAGTCTTTGATTAAAATATAACCTTCTCTACAACTGAAATGACTTTTCTTGTTTGCTGATGTAATAAAAGCATGTGGGTGGGGAAAAAATAATAGTAGCCATAGCCAGTAATATAAATGTTAGTTTTTTGCTATTCAATCAAATCCTGATGGATAAAATTCCTGCCCTGTAGTATTTCCTATTGATTATTCTGTTTGAAAATACTTGTGTTATATAGTACTAAAGTAAAACGTGTTGCAAATGCCGTATTTATATTGTCCTAACATTATAGTTATATTATAGTTTGTGATTCTGTTTTTCTTTCACTTCACTTCTTTCTCATTCGAAGTTTCTCTCTTTTTTGACTAACCAGATTACAGCTGTTGTTAATTCATAAAGTCTAGATTTTCATCTTTGGCTACAAAAATATACATTCCGATAAATGTATAGTAAACATTAGAATACTTTTCCAGTCTTATTAATGTTAACAACAAATCTTTTACTTGTTTTTCTGCGGGGCTGCACATGACATGCGGAAAAATATCGTGGCCACGAATTATTAATTTGTTCTCTCGTTTTAGTTAAATCATGGCCAAGAATTAAGAATTCATTCCTGCGACTTATTCATTCGTTCCCTCGTTTTAGTAAATTGTGGCCACGTTGAACTAAGTTGTTCACTCGTTTTGATTTAAAGGGTTAGTTCACCCAAAAATGAAATTTCTGTCATTGATTACTCGCTCTCATGTCGTTCCAAAACCCGTAAGATCTTCATTCATCTTTGAAACACAAATTAAGAAATTTTGATGAAATCTGAGGTTTTTTATCCTCCATTGAAAGCAACGAAATTACCACATTCAAGGTCCAGAAAAGTAGTAAAAACATTGTTAAAATAATCGACGTGACTACAGCGGTTCGACCTTAATGTTATGAAGTGACAAGAATACTTTTTGTGTGCAAAAACAAAACAAAAATAACTTTGTTCAACAATTTTTCCTCTTCACTGTCTGTCTGGTACGCAGTTGCCGCAGTGCTGCATTTACGTGTTTATGTTCATACGCTGTTTCATCACATGCATGCCTCATGCTGCTCACGTGAACAGCCGTCGAACAATGCTGAGCCGGACGTAACAGAATGACAGGGCAGAGACGAATTTGTCGAATAAAGTAGTTGTTTTTGTTTTGTTTTTGCACACTCATAGCTTCATAACATTAAGTTTGAACCACTGTAGTCACGATGACAATTTTAACAAGTTTTTACTACTTTTCCGGACATTGAATGTGGTAATTTCGTTGCTTTCAATAGAGGATGAAAAAAACCTCTCAGATTTCATCAAAATATCTTAATTTGTGTTTCGAAGATGAACATACAGTTTTGGAATGACATGAGGATGAGTAATTAATGACAGAAATGTCATTTTTGGGTGAACAAACCCTTCAAATCAAATCAAGGGAACAAATTATTACAACGTGTCCACGATTTAGCAAAACAAATATTATATATTTATTTATAATATATACATATTATATTGTGCACACAATTTACTTAAAACAAGGGAATGAATTAGTAAAACGTATTAGTAATTAATGGGAACAAATTGTTCATTCTTGGCCACTGTATAAAATTATTTATTATTTTTTTCACTGCATGTCATGTGTGAAGCTCCATATCTATCTCTAGCCACTGCATTTCTAATATTCCTCTCCGGCACTCTTGTCTTCCTGTCTGTCTTTCTTTTTCTCTGCATATTTCTACTGGCTGCCTCTGTGTGTCGCCATCCCTTCTGGCTCCCTCTGCTGTCTTGGTTGTGTACTGGCAGCCTCCAGAAGACAAAAGCTGGGTGTATTCTCCTCTGCACTTCGGCACAGGGTCTAAGACCCTTCCAGAGGACGAAGAGGAGAGTGAAACAGTAAGTGCGCACCGTGTCATGGTCGCCCTGGGTTTATAATTTTTGATACTGACAGCTGACGTTTATTCCTTGCACATTAATTAATTTACACCTAAGCCTCAGTATTCAAACACTGTTAATGTGTTCCAACAGTAATCAGACCTCAGGAGAGAGGAGCAGCTACAAGTTTTGGACTCCTCAGACTCGTCACGTTGTCAGGATGCTACTGTCGGAATTTTCGCAACTCCAGCTTCATTTTCATCGTTCTATCGCCCACTCCACAAACAACACCAAGCGAGTAGTAATACCAATGTCCAGATGTATTTATAAGTAAAAATTAATATATTTGTTTAATTATTTTATTTCGTTTAATTGTTTTGTTTTTCATTCATTGTCTAATTTACATACTGTGAGCGTGTTCTACGATTTGAGCTCTGGGACGCAAGACTCCTCCTAAGAGTGGGCTGTATGCTATTTTTTAATTATTATTATTATTATTATTATTCTTTTGGACTGTAGGTTATGTGACCTTCATTAAAAAAGAAAGAAGTTTTATAGTTAATTATGATTTATTTATGCTACTCTGGTTGTTAATGCACTTTGGTTATCAGGTAGCTTCGTTCCCTCACTGTTGAAAAAATACAAATTCATTTGTTTTATTTAAAATTAATCTGCATTGCAAATGACCCCAAATGGCAGTTCATATTGTGTTCCATTTCTGTTGCAGTCCTCTAATACTGATTTTAATATATATTCATCAGCTAGCAATAGTTCAAAGTTTGATTTATTTATTTTTTATACATTCTCCTATCCATAAAAGTTTTAATTACACCAAATTTTTAAATATGCAGATTCCCCCCAAAGTCATCAGGGCTGTAAAGATATGTTAAGCCGGAAGATGGGACCAAACTTGATATGTGGGAGGCCAAATATGTAAAACAACTTGTTACCATATCACAATCATTTCACTAGCAGAAGTTCAAAAATTTTAAATTAAATATGTATAGAAATTGTGTGTGTGCCTATGCATTGAGCGTGTTTGTGGGTTTGAGTAAGTGAGTGTATCATTTTACAATGAAAGTGTGTGACTGATTCTTATAATGTGCAGTGGCCAGTTGCTATTGATATTGCTGTTGTATCTAAAATAAAAAAGGCTACTGCAGCAATATATTTGTAAAGTGTAGCGCACACTTATTTTGGTTGCCTTAATTATTTTTTGCCAACCTAAATCCTATTGTAGTTATAAAATATTCACTGATTCAGTCTTTTTTTCTGGTTCACGAATGATAGTGTCTTAGAGAATTTGTATATAGATCTTTAAATACATATAAAATATATTTTAAATGTTATTTGAACTTTTATTTTGTATTTTATTTTACAAAAGATGTGCTATCCTAGGTCTACCCCCACCCACCCAATCTTCCAGCGTCAAGGACATGCGCCATTTCTTGTAAGTCTAGGCTTTCTTTGTATCGTATGTGTAAACTTTACAGTCCGGATTGTAAAGTCTATACGGTCTCAGACATACAACTGTATCAATCGCTTACTCTTCCAACAGTTGAGCTGTGTTTGTGTGTGTGTGTGTGTGTGTGGTCAAAAAGCTGTGTGCCCCCCTCAATATCAAGAGCATGACAAAACGTGAGTCTACTTACATCGATGTACAGCATAGACATTTATCCTACAAAAAGACCACAACCAATGGACCGATGTGTGTACATTGTTCAGACCCTTAAAATAAATACAACTCTTGATTCACAGTTTTCTTGTTGATTTTTTTTATTTTTTTTTTATTAGTTGTTTCTTGTACCATTCAGATTTTAACAGAAAAAAATATCTCAAATTAGATGACAAAAACTACAATATAACCATGAATTTTTGGTTTTGATTTGGTAAGTTTTACTATTTGAAAGATTTAAATATCTTTTGACCATAATGCAGCAACATAGTGTCGGCCCAGATCCGGCCCACATCTGGTCAGCATGTAAATCCACATGTTGACCAGATGTGGGCCGGATCTGGGCCACACTATGTTGCTGTTTGGGCAACTACAATAAAAGTTTTGTGTATATTTAAACATGAATGCCATTAAGTGAATTATACAAAAAAGCACTGGGAATTTTTGCTCTTGTCACTCCACTTCTGTGTTCTGAGCAAGTGGTAGACTCATTATAAACAAAATGTTATCATGGTCCTGCTGATTTAAGAACACCAGGGGTCTCATTTATAAAATATACATACTCACAAATTTGATCTTGGTGTGTATACTCTAAAAACCACGCCAACGTTCATGTTTATAAAAACGGACTGCATCCAAAACCACATACTTCTATAGAGACAGAGTGATTTAGGCCACGCCCACACCAGGAACAATCCAACCCTCTCCATTGACTTTGTATTGCGTGAAGCTGCCTCATCATTTCTAACAAGAGACAGAACAATGCCTAAAAGCTGCTGTATGACATGGTGTATAGCAAACAAGCTAAAAAAAAAAAAAAAAAACAGAACTAAGTTTTAAGCTACCAAACTGTAAAAGCCAGCCTTTAAGGAGACAAAGGTGGATACAGGCAATAATACATGACGCATCAGCAGGAAGAATGGGTAAATTGTGGGATCCTGACACTCAGTATGCCTCAGAATATGCTTTGTGTGCAGTAAACATTTTGTCACTGCCAAGTCAAATATCCAAATGTCAGTTTTATATATTATATTATCTATCGCCGATTACGTTCCCCTCCAGTGGGCATAGTACTCTGACACATTGCGCTCTGTCTCAATTGCCTGTATCCACTTTTGTGTCCTTAAATGCTCGTTTTTTGGGGGGGTCGACTTATGAAAATTTTTGGGTTTTTTAGCTTGTTTGCTGTACACCGTCACACAGCAGCTTTTAGACATTGTTCTGATTTTTATTATAAGTCAGAAATGACAAGGCAGCTTCACGCAAAACAATGGAGAGGATTGGTCAAAATTGTTACGAGTTTATAACTCACACTTCTGACTTCTGACATTTCTCGCAATTGTGTTTATATCTCAGTTCTTATTCTCAGAATTGCATGAAACAAACTTGTAATTGCCAGTTATGAAGTCAAAATTGCATAAAAACCCAATTATATTTTTTATTTAGTGGTGGAAACGAGCTTGACTTTCCTCAGAATTGCGAGTTTATTTCTCACAACTCAACTCGTAGAATTGTGAGTTGTTTATATTCCACAATGTAAACTTGCAATTGTGAGAAAAAAAGCCAGAATTGTGAGACAAAAAGTCCCAATTATCTTTATTTTTTATTTAATGGCAGAAACAAGCTTCCATACTGGAGCACTCTGCAGGTATTAGATAAAGGATTTGGACGTTAAGTGGTACTCTTTTATGTTAATGACATTAAGGGGCATTTACAGGGCGGATCGTTTACGATTTATAAATCATATTAGAGAAATGAGGCCCCAGCATATTGATATTGCTTAACACTGCATGAAAATGTAATAACCAGATATATGAATCAATTTCACAGAAAGACGGCTGGACCATCTCAGTACCAACTTTAGTTCATTTGCACCTTTAACATTGTTTAAAAAAAAAAAAAAAAAAAAAAAAAAAAAAAAAAAGTGTGCACAATTTTATGGTGAGGGTCAAATTGGCTCCAATTGGACTAATGCAATACACCAAAAAAAAAAAAAAAAAAAAAAAAACTTTAAAATTAATATTTTGAATGCATTACAAAAACATTTTATAAACTATTTACCATTAATTTTTAAACTCTTCCAATAAAAGCATCTTCCAAATGCATAAATGCAAGTACCCTCATAGCAGGGTTGCCAGGTTTGCATAAAGCCAATCCATTTGCTTTTCCGCAGAAAACTGTAGACTTGGCAACACCGCTTCAGAACTTTCTGAACCGCAAATCGTTAGCCTCATAGCATAATTGCCTAAGTATCATTTGAAAATGAATGACTTAGGCAATTATGCTATGAGGCTAACGAAATACAAAAATTGTGCGCACATACCAGTGCCAACACTTTGCAGGAATGTTCCTGACCCTAAATTATGTCAGTTTTCACTAGCCACACCAGAAATGCAAAGATAATGCCAAACATGACTAAAAAGGACCACACAACATCACTATGTAGGTTCTCAAAGTTGAGATTTATTAGCAAACCTTTAACAAAGGCAATTTCTTGGAAAGCATCACAATAAAAAGTGGGGAAAAAAAGAAAAAAAAACATTTGGTCTCTAAAAGTCATAAGCAAAACTAAAAGTGTACCATTCGGCACAAATACAAATATGTAACTTGACAAATTATTTGGAAAGCATAGTGAGTGGGGTGGAGGGAATCAATTGTGGAAGGCAAAAGATGACGATTATGCATTTCTGTCAATCCTGACGTCAATCTCTCGCCCATTTAGCCGGTAGCCGTTCATAGTACGACAGGCTCGCTCTGCAGTCTCAGGACTATCAAAGCGCACCACACCACAGCCCTTGGATTTACCGTTCTCCATCTTTATGTCCGCATACTGCACAATGCCTGTTAGAAAAACACACGATTATTTAATTAACGATTAATGAAATGAGAAACATCAATGCAGAAAATTGATGGGTTTGCTAAACACAGAGAAAAAAAGTCTCACCACATGAATTGAAAGTGTCCTTCAACATCTTCCAGGTGAAGTCAAAGGGCAGCTGTAAAAATAGACAATTACATTATAAATGGGAGGGGGATTATACGTATATACACAAACATTATTTGAAAATGTTTTTATAGTCTTATCAAATTCTAACTCTACAACTGAAAGAACTCTTCTGCTGATGTTACAAAGGCTGTGTGGGCCAATATAGCCAATATCAACTTTGGGCTTTTTAATCAAATCCCGATGGATAAACCGTGAAATAACAGTTTGTAATTAAAGATATTAATAAAGAAATGCAGGAAAGCAAGATCAAAAGCTTACATTTCTGACAAAAATCTGGCAGCCCTTCCTGGCATTGGCTCCACCAGCCCCTGGCCCTCCTTGTCCAGACCCACTGAAAGGAGTGCCAAAGTTGCCACGGTCCATATCAGCAGGTCTGTCAAACTGACCACCGACACCACCAGAGCCCATACGATCCATGCTGGTACCCATGCGATCAAGGCCCGAGGAGGGAAAGCGGTCCATGCCACCGGAGCCCATGCGGTCGAAGTTTGAACCCATTCGGTCGAGGCCCGCATTCATCCTGTCCATGCCCATAGGAGAAGCAAAGTCCATTCCGCCACTCATACGATCCATGCTGGACGGGCCCAAGCGATCAAACCCACCAGGGCCCATGCGGTCCACACTGGAGCTCATGCGGTCAAGGCCTGATCCCAGCCGATCCATACTGGGCCCTAGCCGGTCAAGCCCTGAACCCATTCTGTCAAAGCCAGTTCCCAACCTGTCCAGATCAGACATGCGGTCCATGCGATCCATTCCCATTCGGTCTAGTCCTCCCATGCGGTCCATGCCACCACCAAGCCGGTCCATGCCAGAATTCATACGATCCATTCCCATGGTGTTTCCTGGCAATCAATTTAAAAAAAATAAAACACCGAATATAAAACTAACATCTTAAATAAAATTATCGTTTAATAAATGTAAATGAGGAAAGATTAAGCGTTAAGCACTAACCCATTCCACGGTCAAAAGAGTCTCCAAAGTTGCTACGTGACATTCCCATGTCATTACGGCCACCAAATTCTCTATCAAAGCCACCACCAATTCCACGATCCATATCTGCTATTAAAATAAAAATAAAAAAAAATAAAAAAAATAAAAAAAAGTTTCAAACTTAAAACTGAACAGCAAACAAGATTTTAAAAATTAAAAATACATAAAGTAACTTAACACATTTACCATTCATTCTTCCCATTCCAGAGGGTCCAAAACGATCCATGTTGTTCATACCTCCTCCAAAATTATCAATCCCTGAAATATAACATTTTAATTACATTTTCATACTATATAAACTATGCAACGAAAAAAAAAAAAAAAAAAAAAAAAAAAAAAAAAAAAAAACATAGAATTCACAGTTCTTAGTACATAAAATAAGCTGCGACTTAATTGAAAAATATACATGTAAAAACATTGAAGATAATTCAGTACTCTTCTTCTCACGAGTTACTGCACAGGTAGTGTGTAGTTGCAGTTTGGATACCACCCATTCAAATGGACCGACCACCTTTGAACTAAGGCATACAAATCAGAACCCTACAGGTTTCTTCCAGATCCATAAAAGTGTCCAAATCAGGCAAAAAAAAAAAAAAAAAAAAAAAAAAAAAGGCTGATGAGATGTCCTGAGAAACACATACCTCCCACTCTACCCATGCCACCAAAGCCCATTCCATCCATTCCTATGGAGAAAATTAATTCATGGAGAGGGGTGGGGAATGATGGTCAGTGTGTACAAGCAAAAACAATCCAAAAAGTTCAACAGGAAACAAGCTTTTACCTCCTGGGCCCATGTTGCCCATTCCACCCCGGTTGAGCTGGGTAGCATCAATGGGTTGACCGCCGGGTCCCAGACCAAGGCCGACACCGCTCAGACCACCTGCATGAGATTGTGGGAATTGGTTTAGAGGGGAAAAGAAAAGAAAAAAAAAAAAAAAAACTAGACATCTGTTCAGATGGCAAACATGCATATGAAGTCATCACTTACGGGGAAGTGCTGGAGGACGATCTGGGGGCGCAAAGTCACCTTTGGGAAGGGATTTCTCATCCTGAAAAGACAATGACCGGTGTGAAGGGGCAGATCTAAATGAGCTTACGTTGGCAATATGATTGTATCGCTAAACGTATGTGATTACTCACCAGTTTGACGTGCATGACCCTGTTGAAGAGGAGCTGTCCATTGAACATGGCTAACATCCATTAAGGAAAACTTTAAGCATTGCACATTTTATATTGCACATTAAAATAACCTAAATTCCAACCAGTACCACATATCAAAAGCTACTGTGAAGGATACAGACTGCTTGAACGGCCTCAATGGGCATTTCAAACGTAACCGTTCCCATGCCTCTGCTTTTTCCGTCCTTATCCTCCAGGATATCAGCACGCACAACCGCTCCAGCCATTCCAAACACCTCTTTGAGCTTCTTCCAGCCAACCTTGTAGTCCAGCTGTGTAGACAGATGCCATATGTATAGTCAGGGGTCACGTTTCAAAACTTGAAGTTTGGTTACACAGTGAATTCAAAGTCTTACATTAGCCACAAAAATGGTGCTTCCAATTTTTCCAGACTGGAGTCCATGGATAATCTCATTGGGAATGTTGGGGTTGTTCATGAGACTGGGAGGGATGTTGACCATTGGAGGAGCACCAGGCCCTGGACCCATCCCCATCCCCATGCCTCCACCCATGCCGCCTCCCATGCCGCCTCCCATTCCTCCACCCATGCCTGGGGGTCCGCCGCCACCACCACCACCCCCATGAGCCCGATTAGCTTCACGCTGGGCAATCACTCCATCTGGATCCTAAGAGAGAAACAAAGACAGATTATTTATAGTTGGGCTAAAGAATCGACAATAATAAAAATGCACAGAGAAATTTAATGTCACCAAAAAGACTGGAAATGGATCCTTTTAGCTACATTCTCCAAGTTTTATCTACAAGATGCACTCACCTCTTTGACCTTGAGAGGACGGCCATTCATGACATGTTTGTTGACTTTCTCTACAGCCTTTTTCATGAGTTCTTCAGTTCTGAACTCAACCACACTTTAAGAAGGGGGAAAAAAAAACAAAACAAAAAAAAAAAAGTGTTAACAAGAGTTGTGAAAAAGCAGAACTGACACATGAGAAATGATCAATGGGCTGAATGATACTTACGCACAACCCTTTGTTCAGTCAGCACACCAGCCAGGATGAACAAACAAATAATACAGGAATGAGAGAGACAATTAGAAAAAAAGCCACAAGACATCATTGACAACTGACTCAGGAAACATTTTTAAAAAAATTCAGGCACACTAAATTGATAAAAAAAAAAAAAATTCATATAATACTTCTCTGTGGTGTTCACTTAGTGAAAAACAGTTACATTTAGCGCATAATTACATCCAAACTCAAAATGGCTGACAGGATTAATTGACGACCAGAATACACAACCGGCCTTCAGTTCTAATTACACATTCAAGCTCCATTTCTGTTGTTATCTCACTAGAGTCGCTCAACAAATCATTGACGCCATGTTATCCTTGTTTAGTTACTGAACACCACCTGAAGTCCAAAATGAGACTCGCAGTGCAATAAAGCTACCTCTAAATCAAACGAAAACCAGAATTACTATATAACTGGTTCCACTCAGAACCGCAGTCGGCGTCCATTTTTGTTCGAATGCCACCCAAGACAACACATTTTGAACTCTCAACCCAGTCCTGAACATCCCACATTAAAATCTAAGAGTACATGTAAGAACTCAAGCGGACAAAGGGAGGTTCGTCTCTTGCACTTACCCTTGATTTGCCTTCTCCGTCCATTAAGTGTTCCACGTACGTTACCTCACCCACTACAAATCAGATTCCAGACGACACACACCAAGGGGAGAGAAGCCGAGAGAACAATTGGGGTTTAGAGCAGACACAAACGGGGGGACGGTGAGAGTGAGCTCGGCCTGCGAGTCCAGAGCCTCCTCCCCCAGCACCTCAGCAGCACAAATTCTGGTACAGGTCTACAAGAAGCAAGCTGTAAATGGTTTTAAGATAAACTTCTTAAGCTGTCCTTGCTGGGATCCTCAACATCCAAGACTGACCAAAAAGATTTGACCTCCCGAGCCATCGAAAATTGGATGGATTGCCAACTATGGCCTTTGTTGGACGTCAATGAAAACGTCTGTTAATGTTAACACGTCTTCGGCTACCTCCAAAACATTCAACACACCTAAACCGTGTCGATAAGTCAAAAAAAAAAAAAGTAACTAAAAAAAATAGCTAAACCTAGATAATAAAATAAATGTTTTAAAATTACAGAAACTGGAACCTCATCCACCTGGAACCAACTTGGCTTCCCAACTAAACAATTGACATTGAGACTCTTGAATTTATTCGATTAGCCAAACCAGCTCCAACAAGTCCCGTTGGATGAACACTCAAGAATAGGATTAGATGCTGACTTTGCATCCGATGAGACTGCAAACCCAAACAAGGTCTAGTCTGTTTGTCAAAAACTACAATCGAAGAACCACCTGGCATTTCTCCAGCAAGAATGTCTGTCCATAAGATAAAACAAGGACCAGCTTAAGAAGCTGCTTTACTCTGTAGACCTGTACCCCCAGAAATCAATCACACATCCATTTTTTTAAGGGCACAATAATGAAGATCTGCTGCAACAACATTCACTCTGGCAAACCTAAAAAAGAAAATGCAATTTAATTCTACAAGCAACAGTTTCCACATGAAATTCCCCATGCGTAAGAATCATTAGGCATGGAGGGGGTACTACACATGGATTGGGAAAAATGTGACCACTCATGGGTTGTTCTGAAATACTATCCAACAGGTTAGGGTGAAATCTACACACTTTCTCCAAAGCCAAAGAGACCGATTGATGGCATCAGATTCATATGAATGGATTATACTCGGTTCTAAATGTATGTGTATTTCGCACATAAGTTTAAAAGTGCCATCCAGCCACATTAGCAATCTTGAATAATTTAACATTTTCCACAACAGCCTTTTTCCTTCAAGACACTTTTCGAACAGCCTTTTTTTTTCCAAGACCACTTCCCCATGATGGGATGTTTATCCTCTGACCTAAAGCAACTGTGTAGGTGGCCACCTTCAAAACCCCCAAAACTAAAGAAGATCCTAACCTAACCTAGGACATACAACCAAACAGCACAAAACCTTACCTTTCTCCTTCATGAGATCTTTTAGTGTTTGCCATTTAACATCATAGGGAATGTTGCTGACAAACACACGATATCTTTTATTGGGGTTTCCGTAAGGTTCAAATCGTCCCCCGCCACCACGCTTCTGGGGCCTCTCCTTTCTGGACTCATGGTTGGACTTGCCGTTCACTGAATTTCTGTACGGGAAGAAAAATGTGCAAATCAATAACGTTCTCAACCAACAACAACAACAAGAGGAGATAAAACTACATTTTATGTGAGTAGATACAATTTTTTTATTTGTGTTCTATGGAGTTTTAATTTTTCCACCCTAAAGTTTAAAGACTAAATTTGTGACATGGTTTCTATGTTCTAGAAATAAAATGTATTTAAAGTGTAACATTTTGCCTAAATTAAGCAATCTAGCTAGTTTGAGACAAAATATATATAATATTTTTTTTACTCATTTTTTATTTCCTAACAACCTGGGTAGGTTTGAGTTCGCAGTTAGAGATAGGTGAAATTGTTAGAAACCGTAATAACACATAAAATCTAAATGTACCATCAATTTAATGAATATTAAATGTTTTTTTAAAAGTAAAAAACACTTTAAGTGAAGGGTTTCTGTTAATGTGCTTAAAAAACAATTCATCATATCTAACGAGGGCAACAAACTGAACAGACATGCAACTAATTTAGGCCAAGCAGCAAACAAAGGAGACTCATCTTGTGCTCGTTTCTCACAAAAAGTCTTTCATAAGTCGCTACATGCTTTATTTCGTGAATAAAACACGTTTCACATTGCATGAGGTTTCCTTAGCTCGATTCCTGCCGTTGTGAAATCAACGACTCTTTGTTTCAGCAGAATATGAACCAACCAAACGAGTTTATCCTTAATGAATAAACGCTGATATTTTACCGCAACTAAACTACTATGATTATGAATTTTATTACTATTATTTTTAAAAATGCACCATGCATCTACTACTTTTTTAAATATTAGCAAAATATGGAGGGGAAAAAACAAGGAGTTGTCGCGTTACCCTTGGCCTGGTTTCTCTGGTGAAGCCTCAGTCGACATTTTGCCTTCAGATGTTCGCCGTTTTCCTTCTTTTTCAGATTAAGCTGCTCTAAACCACTCAAGCTAGGTCTAGATAATGATAAACGCTAATTTTAAATCTTAAAAACAATGCTCCGTCGTGTTGCTGTCCCGGTGAGGTGTCGCCACTACCGCAGAAAGTGTTGAGACGCTATTTGAGTCCTTCACCTGGTGAAATGGCGGCGATGCAGAGGGAGCGAAGTTGATATTGGAGGCGAAGAGAGGCATGATGGGAAATAACGTGTGACGCGTTCTAGTTTAAAACTCTCTGAACGGTCCTAGTTGTTGTCATAACCATCATATTATGACATTAATAGGCTTATTTCTATTTACAAACAACAGATTTCAACCTCTTCTTTTTGTCTGAAGATCTATGGAAATAAATTAAACAAATACGAAATTAAATGTTTAAAACCACATTTTAAACAAAGAGTGAAATAATCATGAAATAATTCATTATTTATTATTAAAATGACGGTTTTCCCGTGATTTCCACCACACTGAACAATTTTGCTCCAAATAATATATTTTCAGTGTCGATAACAGTGTTCGGTAAAAAGCCTGAATTGAAATATGTGTGAAGAAAATGTCAGTTGTGAACAGAATATTGTTGTCACTTCTATTCAAGCTTTAATATAGTCAAATTATGCACGTGTGGAAAATATTAATTTGTATTTAATATAATGCTAATTATGAAGGTATCTGTTGGCATGACAAAAGATTCTCCATGTTTTTTTTCCAAAATGTAATTTCCATCACCTAATGCTATTAAAACAATACATAACTTGTGATGTGGAAGAAATGACACCTTGGTGGGAAAATTCATGACCATCAAATGCACATAGGCATTTTGGACAACATCTACAACATGTTCCTGGATCTTTGTTGACCCTGGAACAACATTCCAATCAACCAATCAGATTTGAGGGACAAGTTTACCATTTATGTCAAGTTTAGGCTTACAACCTGGGTTAGGTGCTTCCACAAGAGTGTTATTCAACTATCATTTCCCTCTGATTTTAGGGATAATTTATAGAGTTAGGTTTAGGGGTTGGGAAAAGGTTAGGACTAAATTTTCGGATAGGAATGTTGTTCCAGGATCAAAAAAAAAATGTTGATCCAGGAACATGTCTGTCTTGGCAAAATCACAGTGACCCTTTTGGAGAGTAGTCTTGTGTTGATTTTCTTTGAATTGAAATTCAGTTCAAACTCAACATCCTGTAGGAGTTTTTAAATTCTTATGAAATGTACAATGTAATATCAAAATGTAGAGCTTCAGCTGAACCAAAAAATGGTTGTTGTAATTATGAATCGTGCAACCTTTCAGCAATCTCTAGAAAGAACAACCGCACAGTTATCAGATCCAGAGCATCATTTTTAATTTGCTTTGCACACTTTCTTGGCTGATTTAAAGCACCAACATATTTTGGTGAGGACATTACAGACATCTTTCTCTTAGCCACTGCACAACATAAACATTGTAGTATTTCAAAAGTTCAGAGTGATAAAAATCCTGTGCTCGATGAACAAATGAAAACAAACAGAAGCAAAATGATACACAGTATGAATACATTAAAACACACACTGGCAAAATTAGAAATATTTCAAATGAATCAAACTATGTGAACATGTTTACAATTCAGCTTTGGAAATGTCTCCTTTTTAAAACTGCAACACAAGTTAAACCCCCCCTCAGAAATTTACAACAGAAACCGCATTTCCATTATAAATTAGTGAAAGTGCCATTGTATTTAAATAAGAAAGCATGCATTGGAGGAACAGATGGTTTCGGTTTTATTAACAACATCATCCGAGCTGCTGAACTGCTCTTGCAGGGTTGCATATTGTGGCCAGCTCATTGGCATCCACTGCAAGTTAATAAAAATAAAATTATGAGTTCAACATTGTCCCTCTCCTCCTAAAGTCCTTCATATGCAACAACATCTACATCTATGTTTATATCATACAGGTATTGTTAAGGTTATAGGTAAGAATTGCATTGTAATATTTCTGAAATTGCACTCTTGATGTATAACCCTACATTGCAAAATAACCAGGGAATGGCCCAAAAAGGAAGAAAGCAGGTGGAAGCACAACAATGAGACAGCATTGTTCAAGTTAGCAGTAAGCTGGTAAAGTTGCCTGTCCTTGGTGATCCAAGACCACTAGTTAAACCTCTTTGGTTTGAAATAATGGTTCAAACCAGCACAAAAGAGCAACTACCTTCCGAAAACACTGAGCAATGGGAAAGACAACGATGATGATGGATTATTCCTAAAACCCTTTAAAAATAACAAAATAATTAACAAATAATGCCATTTTGTTCGTGAATCTATTGCACAACTTTTTCCCCTTACTAAAAAAAAAAAAAAAAAAAAAACATTTAAAGAGGAAAACGTTTCCCTCCCATTCCCCAAACCAAAATGAGCTCGAGAGACGGGGTGTTGGATGAATTTGAGGGAAAAACCTTTTGCATGTTTGAATTTCCAACTACAGAAGCACCTTTTGGTTTCAAACTCACTTGTTTTTGGCACTGAACTTTGTCAGCGCCGCTCCGCCGCATTAACTACAAGTGTCTAATCACAGGCTGATCAGCTGCGTCCTTTAAAAAAAAAAAAAGCGGTCAGCAAATAATCCAGACATTCATGGGCCTGTCTGCTCCACACACACACACACACACACACACACACACACACACACACACACACACACACACACACACACACACACACACACACACACACACAACCCTGGACCTACAGCACACAACACTTCTTAATAACAGAGACATCAGTTTATCTACACATTTACAATTGAGACACATCAGAATTTACAATAAAAGAATTCATGGACCTACATATTCTAGGTAGCTCATTTTACTAGCCTTAAAGAAACAGTTCAACTCTGTCATTATTTACTCACGTCATGTCGTTCCAAACTCGCATGCTGTTTTTTTTTTTATGTGATATAAGATTTCTGATGAATTTTCACCAGAATGTCTCACACCAGTTTTCCAGATTGGTAAAAAAACAAAAAAAGTCCATGTGCCCACTATATTCCAACTCTACTGAAGTCATACAAAAGCCTAATTTTAAGCTGTAATACACTGGAAAACATTCAAAAATAAACTAGGCATGGCAAATCAGATTTCAGAGCTTCAGGGAAGATTACCTCTTTAATCATATGGACTTGGAGCACATGGTTTGTATGATCTGCTTTCATTGTGATATTGAAGCTTGAAAGACAAGGTCAATACAATTTGTCGTTGTACAGACATGATTCCTCAACGATTAAGACATCAGCAGTCATGTTTGGAACAACATGAAGGTGAGTAAATAAGGACATTTTCAGGTGAACAATTACTTTAGTGACCTTTACCGGCAAAAGTTCAAGCCTCAAACAATTTGCACACTTTCAGACCTAGACCTTCCACAGCAAGTGCATAAGGCGCAAAAAGTCCACTTTAGGAGTGGCAAATGTGCAATTAATTACAACACTGCATATCCCAAAGAACCATTCCCTCAAGTTACACATTACGTCACCGTAGGGTAGGGAATGAAAAGCTCAGATGGTCGCTGTTCTGCAGATTCTCGCACAAATACGACACAGCTAAATGACGCCTTTACTTGATACTGTAGCGCCATTCATGGACGACGGTTTTATTACTGGTCTGGCAATGATGTTTAACCTCACAATTCCTTCTTCCTTCTCTGGCTTGACCTGCATCTTTCACAAGAAAAACTGCTACAAAATTCCAAGTATGCCATCCTTAACCTCAGCCATTTATACTAACTAAACAGCACAAAAGAGCCAGAGCTTACAAAATGCATACTGTAAACACACATACACATTCGTCTTCAAACACTCACCAAAAAAATGAAGGAAAAAAAATGATTAGAGCCATTTGAAAGTGATTCAGAACAATGAACTGTAGAGGTCTGTTTGCATCTGCACTAACTCAACAACAACAAATAAAGTTGCCACATATTTGCATCCCAAAAGCGTACACGTATCTACATTTTATCAGCTCACATCTAGGCTACGTTGTCAGAAAGTGCTACGACTTAAGAACCACCGTGTGCTGTTTTATGTTGTGTGGATTTGGAAAAACAGCCTTCGATTCATACGCGAACAGTCACCAATTTGATGAGATTTGCAAAATGAAATAGGCATGCATGAAAACCTGCGCGTGTCCACGGCAGAATCATGCCAATGGCGGCGTGTTATTGCACTTTTTTTTCGTCAACTGCCTACATTTTGAACGTCCGCTACATCGCAGCAGAAATACATCAGCCTCCACATTCATTGCCCAGGCCACCTCACAAAGCACAAAGGGCCCTATAATACTCACGTCAATTGAAGCTTAGAGCTTACTCGTTCACTTAGTGTGTATATATTTATACATTTATATCGACTAAATCGCAAGGACTAAGTTCGCGAGATTCGCTTAGGAGCGACTCCGTCGGGTTAGGATGGAAAGTACTTGAAGGTAGATGAGTACAAAAACAATACATCAAAAATGAAAGAAAGGTTTGGTTTTAAGCTTCAGCAGCCATATGTATTTGAGTCGTAATCCCTCGCCGCTGTGCTCAAAGGAATTGTCTATACACATAAGTTAGATTTCTGATTGTTTCAAATACAATGCATACTGAACGGTACGGGGCCTCAGCCTGGCTGTTCAAGCCCCCAAATAAATAAAAGGTTTCTTCAAACAACACACTTATAAAGGCTCAAAAAACATTTAAAAGAGACTGATGAACAAAAAAATAAATGAAGTGCTCACATATTTAGATAAAAAGGATTAAATAGAAAAGAATGCATCCAAAAGTGCCGCGGCTCTAGTTGACGACGCTGCATCAAGAACCGGAAGCAGGCTAATACCACCGCGATCGGGCCACGTTCCCCTGCACCACGTCTCTCATACTATGGTCTCGTCAGCTGTCTTTTTCAGCAGCTTTGTGGAAAGCAAGGAATGCTGGGTAGAGTGTGCACCCTTGGTGTCAGGAATGAGCAAGCGGACTTTCTGATTGGTTCGTCTCCACTCGGAGTACAACTGACAGTGGTAGCGGAATGAGACCTGCAAAACAAGGACAATTTGGTTTTTACATTTTTGGTTCAATAACCAGGTCCTAGAGATTAAAATGGTGAATCTCATGAAGAACATGCCTGGGTGACATTTCAACCAAAATAAAAAGAAAAGAATGATAGGAACATTGCCTCCGCTCTCCAATTCCCATTCTGGAGTATGAGAATCATCATGTCAGAGCAAAAAGGGTTTATTTATTATTAAAATCAGCATAAAAAGGCATAAAGCAGGCATAAAGGCATTACAAAAAGTATTACTACGTAACACTAACAATTCACATTTTTCTAAGAATTACAGTATGCAATGACCACAAGATTTTTATGCATTACAGCAATGAGAATGAGATTTTTTTGCCACTGCAGAGGCAAAAACATGTCAATCTCTGCTCCTGGAGGGCCACAATACTGCAGAGTGTAGCTCCAAAATACCTGCCTGAAAGTTTCTAGTAATCCTTGGCTGCGTTGAAGTCCAATTTGTTTTTTTATTTCCTTCCCTCGCTAACTTCCCTTTGATTGATCCACTCGGATGTACGTCATTGCTTACGCTGCACTAGTGCCCACTACTGATGGAACCCTTGCAATGGGTTTAAACGGAACGGCCTAAACCCTTGATAGTCCGCTATGGAGATGATTTATTATTTACAGGGTTTTTTTCACCTATTGAATTTGTACATGCACTATTCTACAGGCCTGTATGTTTGCAAATTACACAAACAAAAATGATAATGCAATAAACTATAACAGTCAGCTTAAGGTAGCTACAAATCTTATGCGGTTAAAGGTTGCATTGTGGTCTTTGTATCTGCCTGAAGTGTACATATTGAGTAGACTTGCTCCATCGGTCAAAATCGAGGGGTCGAGGGTCTGTCCAAATAAACTTCCCTCGCCCACTTCAAGTTTAACAGCGGTGGGGATTCCATTGAGGGAAAGTGCTTAGGAAAGTTTGCAAATGTTTGTCTAATAGTGGAGTTAAACGCAGCCCTTGAATTAGCTGGTTCGGGTGTGTTAAAATATGGTTGGAGACAATATCTGCAGGACAGTGGTCCTCCAGGAACTGAGTTTGAAGCCCAGATTGTCACTGTAAAGGAGCGGTTACAGTGTTAGGAGCAAGATTTTTTTGCATTATGGTAAAGAGTACTAGATATTTTTTTTGCATTAAAGTAACAAAAAAATTATATTTGTTGTGTTAAAGTAATGAGTACAAGGTTTTTTACATTATGGTAAAGAGGATGTTCTTTGAATTGCAGTAATGAAAACAATTTCTTTAGTTCACCCAAAAATGAAAATTATCCCATGATTTGCTCACCCTCAGGACATCCTAGGTCTATATGACTATCTTCTTTCAGACAAACACAATCAGAGTATTATTCAAATATATCCTGGCTCTTCCAAGCTTTATAATAGTAGTGAAGGTGTGAGATTTTGAAGCCCAAAAAGTGCATCCATCCATCATAAAAATAATCCACAAGGCTCCAGTGGGTCGATAAAGGCCTTCTGAAGCAAAGTGATATGTTTTTGTAAGAAAAATATCCATATTTAAAACTTTATAAACTTTAATAACTAGCTTTCGGCAGACAGCAGTACATATCGATTTACAGCGAAAGAGTAACCCCACTCGACTCATGATGTATTGATGATCGCGCAAGCATAGAGGATAGAGCAAAACAAAACACCTGTCACGAGTTATAAGTCTAAAACGAGAATTTTTAAAGAGAAATGTCAGAGGATTTTGATATAAGAGAAGAGGAGCTTAAATCTGTTGCACAGCCCTATTTGTTTGACCTGTGAGAGGCATCTAAGCTTACGCTACTCATACGTCCTAAGTCGTGTCAGAGGTTACTCTTTTGGAGTAAATCGATGGGTACAGCTGTCTGTTGGAAGCTACTTATTATATTTTATAAAGTTTTAAATATGGATATTTTTCTTATAAAAACCCATTGCTTCATCTCAGAAGGCCTTTATTAACCCCCTTGAGTACTATTATGATGAATGGATGCACTTTTTTGGGCTTCAAAATCTCAAATTATCAAGCTTGGAAGAGCCAGGATATATAACTCTGATTGTGTTCATCTGAAAGAAGATAGTCATATACACCTTGGATGGCTTGTGGGTGAGTAAATCATGGGAACATTTTCATTTTGGGGTGAACTACCCCGTTAAGGTAATGAGAATTTTAAACATATTTAACACCAGGCATTGTTTCTTATTTATTTTGTTTTGATTTTGGGGTGAAATATGACCCAGACATGTTCAGACAAGTCAATTTAAGAATTCTGAATAAACATGTACTGTAAATCCATTTGATTGTTTGTAATACACTACCAGAGTCCAGAGGACATAGATGGTAAAGAGTGCGATGGTCAGAGCGATAAGGCCGACTGCCTCCAGGCGACTGTTGAAGTGCAGGTGGTCCTGTGCGCCCCGTAGACACAGCCAGCCAGAGATGGCCGCCAGGGGCGTTATAAACAGGAAGCACACCATGTCACAGAAGAGGGTGCGCTTCTCATTCCGGGGGCCAGGGTCCCTGAGCCACTATTGAAAGATGATGTGAGGTTTAGTGATAATGAACTGAAAAGTCCTCATCAATGCTATTCAAATGTGAAGTAACTTATTTAAATGCATTGTTTGAATAATTTCTCAACTGAGAAATATGTAGCTTAAATATTAGACATGACAAATCAAAGATATAAATAAATAAATAACTTTGCAGAAGAGATGGTATAAATAACAACAATAGTGATAATTAATTTGAAAAAAAATATGTACATATATATCGGCCGATTCCGATTTCCGTTTTTTTTTTGTAAGTGTGATCTGCCGATACGTTTTTTGCTGATTCCTTTTGTCTTTCAAAGAACTATAATTGACAGCATATACAAACAACTTTTCTTCAATGCAAAATGCTTTATTTAAAAGAACAAATACATTTCAAACAACACCACAAATAAATGCAATAGAATAAAGAGAGATGTGAAATAAACAGTTTAAACTATAAACTACAGAAATTAAAGTAATCAATCTAAAATAACACTAGATAGTCTTCATTGTAGAATTAAATACAGATCAATGCTTACAATTACTTACAAAAGTTAGTCAATCAAGAGCAGAGTGATTTTCTTTGTCTGTTGTTCTTTGATTAACATGACAGACAGCAGCAGGAATCAGACACTGTCACTTTAAAAGGTTATGCATGGAACCAATATACTGTTACACAACACGCGTCTATTTTTTTTTTAACTAATTAGGCTGCAAAACTGACTGATTTTAACTGAATACTCACCAAGACAGGCATTTTGACAATTTTGAGTGAACGTTTAAACACAGTAAGCCACTCATTTTGGTACTTGCGACTCAGACTGAGAAGAGGCTTGTGCGCTCCACTAATATAGATTAGTGGTGCGCACGCCTTTGGTGTGAGCGCGTAACCTGCGTGAATTAGTAAAATTATACGCAATCTTAACTGGAGCGAATGAGACGAGTGAGTGAGAGAACACACAGCTGACGTTATTGCCTGCACCGCTGGCAACAAAACGGATCGGCTCAGAATCGGCAAGGCGTGGGACTGACCGGCCAGTTACCGGTCTGGGCCGATCATGCAGAAAACCGTCTGATTTCGATCCCTGGCCGTACGATCGGTGCATTTCTAATATATAATGTACAGATGTACAATGGAAAAATGAGGCCAAGCCATGCAGGCGTGGCTAAAGGCATTAACCTTTGTTACCTCTGTGAGGGGTCGGGGCCGGCGCTCAATGGTGAACTCAGTGTGGCACAGCTCACAGTAGCTGGTGTTAGAGGAGGACAGCCACTTCTCCAGGCAGCTCTTGTGGACCGTGCCCAACGTGCCAGTGCAGTCGCACGGTGAGAGAAGCCCCTCGCTGTTGCACACGTCTTGACCCTCATGGCAGATACGACAAATTGGCCGATCGCTAACAGAGAACAAAGTTAACAGTTTTATCTCTAGCGTCATGTGACTATATTTGTCAAAACTACTATGTTAGGTGTACGATTGTTTAAATTGCATGTTTAATATAAAACAAGGCTTTGTATTACACAAAATCTTGTTTACCTCTGGTTGCCTAGGGCTTTGATAACAGTAGATAGTAGACGTCCATCCTTGGCCGTGACCTGGGTGACGTATTGGGCCCGGCGGTTGTCAGCCTCCTCCACGGTTTTCGACAGGGCAGCGTTGCCAGTGCAGTCGCACAGGGAGCCTGGGAGGTGGCAACACTCCCCTGTGGTCATTTCGGGGCCGTCCAGGAGGGCGGGGGGCAGGGGAACACCGGGGGGAATCAGGGAGCAGCCTCGCTCCCACACCTCAAGTCACAAAGACCCTATCACTGCAGAGAAGAAGAACATTTACACTGTAATTTTGGGGGGCTAATTTTGGCAAAATTGGCAGTCGCCAAAAATGGTACATTGTCTTTCATCAATTATGTAGTGATGTATGAAGCACAGCCCACACAGAAGTCACTTTCAAACTAAGCAGCTTTCTGCTGATCAACGCTGTGAATCCATGTGACAACCAATGCACAATTTGCACGAGTAAATATCTCACCCACATGTAAAATTCCAGATTGTGTAGATTTCTATTCAAATGACTTTATCTCACTCATGAAAAACGGCTGAACAACAGAAAACATGACCGCACCTTAATTATATAACTATCACTGTCGCTATTAACAAAATATTACGTGTTCAATACAAGTTCAGCTCAAGAAATAGCATTTTTGGAATAATGTTATTACAACAAAAATAATTTATGTTTCTTACAAAAGAAGCAACAATCTGAGCTACAGTGAATGTGGCCAATTTGTAAACAACAAAATACTCACTGTTTCAATAGTATAGCTACAAAAACAATTTGTTAACAATTTTAGTGTGAAAAAAACACTTGCTAATGTTTGTGTAATGTTACATCCAATTTTACAGGTGTAAACCCTAAAATGACTGTAAAAATGATTATTTAAACAGCTCAAATAATAAACATAAATTATTATGGCTCAAATAATAAATGAGTAGGCAGAAAAAAATGTAAAGGAATTAATAAAATTATAAGCTCCACATTTGTACTTTTAAATCATCCAAAAATTGTCCCATTCACTTCTATTGTAAATGCTGTAACTCTTTTTTATTGTGGTAATTATTAACATTGTGCCACAAATGCAACTGCTTGAAAAATTATTTCCATCAAAAACTTGATTTTAATTGATTTCAGAGCTGGACAAGCATAATCACTATATAATTTCATTCTGTATAAGAAAAGAGCAGCTTGGATATTCTTCAAAATGTCTCCTTTAACACAACATGAGGATTTTTAACACAATGTGTCATTGAACAAGTTGAACAATACTTGGGTAAAGTTGGTTTTATATTCGCACATTCGGACATCCGTATTCAATAGCCTTGTTAATCACACTTTATTGGACATTCAGTGGACATTCACAAGTAAATATGCCATTAAAACAATACTTGCCTATTTTGATCGACTGTGAAAAATGTTGTAAGTTGACAATCGTTGGTTGTCAATATCATGTCGCTGCTTAAAATTCGCAAACATGAATTTTTAGGCACATTTATTGGAAAGTCTGAATTTATCAGAAGTCCGAATGTGCGAATAAAAAATCAACTTTACCCAAGTTTGAACAATACAAGGATAGACATGAAAATGCTCTTTTAATTCTTTCAAAGAAATAATATAAAATTGCATAAATTCTTGAACTGACCAACATATTTAGAAAGATTACATTAAAAACATACATTTTAACATTAGACATTTTGATGTTAAATCCAATATTGTTTTATATAAAATAGTTCTACATAGAATTCAATGCAATTACATCAGAAGTAACTAATTAAATTACTGAAAAATTAAGAGTAATCAATTACTTTTTCCAAGGGAAAAGTCATTAAATTACAGTAATTAATTACTTAGTAATGCATTCCACCATGTTGTTTTCACGGATTTTAGGTAAGTTTAGTCCATAAAATCACACACATAGTATATAAAACTGTTCCTGACACTTTTCTTAAGTGTAACTGACACACTTCTGTTGAATATTTACTTAAAAGAAATGATTTAGTGTCTTTGAAAAAGTCCGTTAGCATCTCAACCGTTTTCAGAAGCGGTTGGCTAACTATATTCTGAGCCCTTGTTTACTGTAAGTTTGGGCTTTTAATCATGTCTTTATGTGTAGATGAGGTGTTTTGATAGTTTTGTAAAGGTTTGCTGGCAAGTTATCAATGAATGATAGTAAACATATTTATTTATTTAAACTAAAAGTATGGCTTGCTGTACCGTTAATCGGTGACGTCACTTACATGAGCGCGAAAATTAGCTGAAACTATTTCAAACATGTTTTGATCTCTAATGTAATTTCAGGGGAGACAGAAAACCCCCTCTACAACAAAGGGAGAAGCTGACAGAGGAGGAGGAAACACAGGTGAACTGAGAAAGCTCATTAAATAATTTAATATGCATTTATTTCACAATATATCTCACCTATATCACCATGCATCTGCAGTTTTCTTTTGCAAAATTATTATTATATTATATTTTTAATTTATTAAGAAGTCTTTGACATTCAAATGTAAGTGACACTGTATGTACAATAGTGAATTCTAATACTAAAAATATAAATTCTGTTAACTTAAGAAATTATTTTTTAATATTATGTATATTATTCTTCCCACTTCTGCTCTAGCTTGGTTACTTGTAATAAACCTGTAATAAATATTGTTGGCTCTGTGACAAATTGCATGTTGTGTTCCTAGATCCTTCCATGCTGATGGCCTCCTGCACCCCAGCAGAGCTGAGTTACCTCCTGTCAAAGGCCATGAACCAGATGACTATAGTAAGCAAAACCTCAATCATTCAGCACACTACTGTTGAAAAGTTGTGGGTCTGTAAGGTTTTTACCTGTTTTTGAAAGAAGTCTCACATTTTAAAATCATTAACCCCGGGTTGTTTCAGTGAGACTGTCCTTGAAAGGCCTGTAGGCTAAATAATCAGCTAAATGAGGTAACATAGATGACAAGTATAATGTTATAATGCTTATAGTTATAATCATTTATTTAACTATTATGATAACAGGATATCATGGTCGTTAATTTATTTTATTGTATTTCTCTAGGTCTGTTTTGAGTTATGTTTTCAAGTGAAGAGACGCCATACTGTTCCACTCAAAGGTATTTATTTATTTGTATACGTGCATGTATTTTTACTGATATATTCTTAAATACTTTTTACTTACAAATGCTGATTGTGGTCCAGGGGGTCGACAACTTTAGGCATGTAAGTTATTTTTCTCAGAAATCTGGGCAGCTTACTCATTGCTCATACTCTTAGCCTCTAATATGTTTGAATTTATATCATCAATGCAATATTAGGGGGTAAAGATATCATTAGGGTTCTTACAGTTATGGCTGTACTATGCTCTTGTTACCAGATGAGATGTAATCTCTAGCGTTTGGAGCTGTGATTCTTCAGGACAAGATGCCATTCACACTTGATACATGAAGATGGTGAGTTTCACAATAGCTGCACAGTCACAAATCAAGAGACTGACACAAGCTTTCATCCTTATGAACTCACCCATATGTAGGGATGGGTACCGAAATCTGGTATTAAACAGGCCCCGGGGGCTAAATTATGAAAGACCGGAGTATCGATAATCTTGAACAATATTGGTTCTGCCGTCGGTACTGGAGAAATTACACGCACTTTTCATTATTGCTATATAGATGTTAGGGCTGGGGAAAAAAAATCGATTCACCTATCGCAATTTGTTTATGATTTAAAAAAAAAAAAAAAAAAAAAAAAATTATTCCAGAATCAATATTAATTCATATGAAATTTCTCTATTTTAGTCCTTGCCTATAGACGAGGTGGACAAAAGTTACCCACTCTTGTGTCATTATCAATGCTTGTCACGTGACGTAAACCAGTCCTGCTGTTAACGAGCAGAATTACTGAAGGAAAGAAACAACAACAGAAAAAGTGAAAAACTTCCAGCCACAGCCTTAGATGAAATCAACCAAAGATAAAAAAAAGACCTTAAAGGGTTAGTTCACCCAAAAATGAAAATTATCCCATGATTTACTCACCCTCAAGCCATCCTAGATGTATACGACTTTCTTCTTTTAGACAAACACAATCGGAGATATATTTAAAAATGTACTGCACTACAAAAAATGATTTTCTTATTTAATATTTTCGTATTGTTTATATTCCAAATATCTAGAAATTGTTAAATCAAAATGCTTTTTCTAGATAATTAAAATTACATAAAATATTTCTTGGGGGGGGGGGGGTAAGAAAAATCTGGTTTCTGTTTGAAATCCCAAGATGAAATTCAAAAATCTAAAATCTGTTACAGTTGCCGATGGATATTGCCGCGCATATTGTGGGCAGCCTATAACACATCTCGATTGAGACAAACTGCCTCAAAGCTCATGTGTGCTGTGATGTACGATATATCTGTGATCACATAAACAGTAACATCTTCTCAGCATGTTTAATAATAGAACCTGTTATAATCTGTGATTTTGTCTACACTGGATGAGTAGTGACGCAACACAACAAATTCCTGACAGTAAGCTGGTTTCCGGTTCTATTTTTGACGTAGACCAAGTACTTTGCAACAGTCGGTCAGCTTTTAGCTGTTGAGGCGCGACACAAAAAAAGTCATGTCTGGTATAGACACGGTGTTAGTTGTTGTTTAGAGTTGTTTAATCCTCTTCTGCTGAGATCTTGAGAGATTTAATGTCTTTTATCTTCAGTTGATTTCATCTATAAAGCAATGTTAATTATGTTCTTAATTTGTATATAATAAAAAGAACCGATAAGAATACCGTTGAAGTACCCGATCAATAAGTAGCAGTAGCAATACCGTTAGAACTGTAAGATACTTATCCCTACCCATATGACATAATTTCTATTAGTCACATGAAATAACTTCTTAAGGCTGTCCTAACCTAATGTAGCTCTACCCAACCACTGCATGGAGGCTGAAAGATGGCTTCCTGAAGATGAAAGGACAATATGGACTTGAGGAGGGGAAACAAAAATAACTCTTTTTCATATTCACATTTATATGATATGTGAGGATTAGGAGGGGTGTTTTATTCCAACTCTAGTCTTCATACAACATGTGTTTGTCAGGATGGTTGTTATTTTGTAAGATTAGGGAGAGACTACCTCTCATTTGTGTGCCATGTGTACTATAACTTTAGAACAGGAGCTTGTACTCCTTTGATTTGATTGAAAAGTTTCAGATGGAGCTGTTTTTTACTTTCTGTTCCCATTATGTTCATTTACATGCAAACAGCTCATGGTGAAATTTTTCTAGCATTTATATATACTACTACTATTACTACTATTAATATTGTTCATATTATTAAACAAAATTAACAAGATCTTTTAAAAACATAATATAATGACTTTATTATAAAAGGACCCACTATGAAAACAGTTTTACAGTGTTATCAGTGTCTTTCCTTTTACTTTACAGCACATCACTGACAGGCTTTCCTGTGTATCACTGATTCAAGTTTTCCACTATTGTATTTATCCAAATGAGGTTTGTAAATGCATGGATGTTTCATATTTTGCATTAATTATTTCTCTTATATGAAAATTACAATGTAAAAGAAGACGTGACAAGGTCATTGGTTATCTCACAAAATGCCACGTTTGAGGAATATTCAGAGGGGCGAATTGAAATAATTTCTTTTGGGCATTATCATGCCACAAATATTGTATATTGAGCTAAACTTAAACTAAACCTGGAATGATAATTTGTGTTACCAGATGAGATACTTTGTAATGGGTATGTATGATGTATGATTTTGATCTGTACTATTTCTATTGCAGGTTCTCAGGGATCCCCAGTTGAAGGCATCAGGACATCAGATGTTGGCCTGGACATATGTACCAACAGTACACCACAAAGACCTCTGCTTTTAAATGGATGGCTGATTACTACCATGTTCTGTGCGGGTATTATTATAGCAAAACTGAGCACCTGTGACAGTGGGATTTCTAATTTTAAAGAATAGTCATACATCAGTAAATTATTTTTTTATTTAAAAATTTGAAAGGATTTTTAAAAGTTGCAAACTTTTTTCTCCAGTTACAAAAACAGCTACACCTTTTCAATTTCTTCATTGGGGGTGCACAAATCCTATTTCACAAATTAAGAAATTGATATGCTCACATTTAAGCCGTGTTCTTTGGACACTGTAACAGTCCTGATATGATGTCACACTTTGCAGTATCTTTTTTATTAACATGAATTCAAATTTTAACAAATATATTCAAAATGTAAAGATATACAATCTGACAATCTGATCTTGTCATTATTAATCAATCAGTAATCAACACTGCACCACCCCGAAATTACCATGCACTGTAGAAGTATGGTTTTGGCAAGAAATGAACAGTAGCTAAATATTTATTATAAATGCTACTATTTGACATTCAGTATTTTAGTCTATATTAAAGGGATACAAGTCTCTTTTATGTATGATGTTTTTTTTTTATTACAAACTGTTTTTTGTTTGTTTGTTTGTTTTGTAGCTAGCACTTAATATTTCTTTAATGTTACCACATGAGAATAGCCAAACAGTGTAGGTGATTCACAAAATCATACACAAAGAAATGTGTATGGAAGTAATTTAATGCCAAATGTTTTTGAAATAAAAAGCTTGTTGAATTGCACTAATTGAAAAAAAAAACATGCATCACATTAGCTGTGCTTGCATTTAGATGCATTGTATTTTTAAGGCTTGCATTTTTATGGGCTGAAATTCAACATGGTCGTATATTTAAGCTGTGAATATTTCAATTAAAAATATTTCACACAAATTTTCATTATTAAAAATTCAATAATTTATATTCACCTTTCAGATTTCACTTCCAAAATATTCATTCTGTTTAAAAATACAACCTATAAAATTCAACTAGCAATTTTCAGTCCATTTTATTTCGCTTTACAAATTCGCTTCCACAAATTCAGTGGTTCAAATTCGGCAGAAAATTCAACATTTCACATCCGGGGAACTGCAGGAAAATCAGTAGAGTGCCGATGCATGATCTCCATCTGCTGTTAGTCGACTTCACCAGCAGGCGCCGCTAGCGGCTGTTTACAAAGACGAGCAACGGCTAGTAAGTCATCATTCATTCATAAAAACGGATTTACAGAAATGGAGCAAGCGGTAAGTGAATGTGTGATGATTATCAGGGCCAGTATAAATGCAGAAAAGCTGATAAAGACACAAAAGCTGCATTTATGTTTAATTCAGTGTTTAATTCAGCCGCGCGGTGTTGTAATACTATGGTTTCCCTCATCCGTCATAGCTCCCTGCCATCAGGACATATAAAACTCTTAACACAGCTTAATGGACTCGTGTACAGTGATATAAAAGACCAAACTCGCACCTCATTTGTGATGTAGATTATACTATATAGGCTCCAAGAAAGCAGATACTGGCATAAAGTTGTTTTGACCCTGAACGTCAATTCGCAAATTTAGGGACCGTCTCTAAAGTTACGATATTGGTATTCACGTTTCTACCTTCAGTAGCGTTTAAAGAGAATGATTTACAGTCACAAAACCAACTCTAAAGTGTTCATCTAGGTCTCAGGTCGAACAGTGATGCGCCCTACTCTCTCTCTCTCTCACTCTCTCTCTCTCACTCTCTCTCTCACACACACACACACACACACACACACACACACACACAACTCAAAGTACATGCACATACTTTTTTTCTTTTCTTTTTTTCTTTTTACACATTCATCACACAATTCGTTCTACTTAGTTAATTTTATTTTTCCTGCTCATATACATGCTTTGGCAACACAATGTAAAATTTGTATAAGCAGGATAATATATGAGCAGGAAAAATGAAAATGAAGTAGAATGAATTGTGTGATGAACGTGTTAAAAAATAGAAATAGTATATAATATGCATGTACTTTGAGTGGGGTGTGTTTGAATATGCATGTGCATGTGCGTACAAGAGTTTGTGTGAGTTCAAGTGTGTGTGTGTGTGTGTGTTCTTGTTTATATTACATCGTGGGGATGTATATAAATGTCCCCACGATGTAATATAAACCTGAGTTCACCTACATCGTGGGGACCGGCCACCGGTCCCCACAATGTAAATTAATTATTAAAAATACTAAATGGTGGTTTTGTGAGAAAATAAAGGTATGCACAGGTTCCTGTGATGGTTAGGTTTAGGGTTAGGGGTAGGGTAGGGGGATAGGAAGTACGGTTTGTACAGTATAAAATGCATTGCAGCCTATGGAAAGTCCCCACAATTCACAAAAACCTAACGTGTGTGTGTGTGTGTGTGTGTGTGAGTGAGTGAGTGAGTGAGTGAGTGAGTGAGAGAGAGAGAGAGAGAGAGAGAGAGAGAGAGAAGGGCGCATCACTGTTCGACCTGACACCATATGAACACTTTACAGGTAGTTTTGTGACTGTAAATCATTCTCGTCAAATGCTATTGAGCTTTAAATTATGGCATTTTTTGTATGATCCCATACAGTAGTGAAATACATAGCAATATTCACATATTACTTGACAGTTTATTTTACAATATGGATGGATCATAATGTCTTAACTAACATGAACTATCCATGAGCAATACATTTGTTACTGTATTTGTTAATCTTTGTTAGGGTTTATAAAATTACAGCGGTTCATTGTTCATGTTAGTTCACAGTGCATTACCTAATGTTAATACAACTCTTGATTTTAATAATGCATTAGTAAATGCTGGAATTAAAATTAACAAAGATTAATAAGTGCTGTAGAAGTGCAGTTCTTTATTAGTTCATATTAACTAACTATAATATAAAGTGTTACCTTTTATTTTAATAAGCATCAAAAATCTAAAAGGTTTGCATTACCTGAGACCTAGATGAACACTTTAGAGTTGGTTTTGTGACTGTAAATCATTCTCTTTAAACGCTACTGAAGGTAGAAACGTGAATACCAATATCGTAACTTTAGAGACGGTCCCTAAATTTGCGAAAATCAAATGTTCAGCGTCAAAACAACTTTATGCCAGTATCTGCTTTCTTGGAGCCTATATAGTATAACTTACATCACAAACGAGGTGCGAGTTTGCTCTTTTATATCACTGTACACGAGTCCATTAAGCTGTGTTAAGAT
The DNA here is from genome assembly GCF_018812025.1 of Megalobrama amblycephala. NCBI lineage: Eukaryota > Metazoa > Chordata > Actinopteri > Cypriniformes > Xenocyprididae > Megalobrama > Megalobrama amblycephala. Next base: position 19,345,584 of record NC_063045.1, on the reverse strand, counting down.
GTCCTGATGGCAGGGGAATCCTATGACGGATGAGGGAAACCATAGTATTACAACACAGTGCTGCGATATAAAGTTAAGGAAACTAAACAACAGAGAGAAATATATGTCTACCTCAGATTTAATGTATATCTGTACACCAGCATCGGACAATAACGTTATAATCTCGTTCACGGGAGAGAAAGCTGCTTACATGTAGACTAAACAGGGAAAGTAACCGTAAAGACACTGAATTAAACATAAATGCAGCTTTTGTGTCTTTATCAGCTTTTCTGCATTTATACTGGCCCTGATAATCATCACACATTCACTTACCGCTTGCTCCATTTCTGTAAATCCGCTTTTATGAATGAATGATGACTTACTAGCCGTTGCTCGTCTTTGTAAACAGCCGCTAGCGGCGCCTGCTGGTGAAGTCGACTAACAGCAGATGGAGATCATGCATCGGCACTCTACTGCTTTTCCTGCAGTTCCCCGGATGTGAAATGTTGAATTTTCTGTCGAATTTGAACCACTGAATTTGTGGAAGCGAATTTGTAAAGCGAAATAAAATGGACTGAAAATTGCTAGTCGAATTTTATAGGTTGTATTTTTAAACAGAATGAATATTTTGGAATTGAAATCTGAAAGGTGAAAATAAATTATTGAATTTTTAATAATGAAAATGTGTGTGAAATATTTTTTATTGAAATATTCACAGCTTAAATATACGACCATGTTGAATTTCAGCCCATAAAAATGCAAGCCTTAAAAATACAATGCATCTAAATGCAAGCACAGCTAATGTGATGCATGTTTTTTTTCCAGTTAGTGCAATTCAACAAGCTTTTTATTTCAAAAACATTTGGCATTAAAATACTTCCATAAATGTGCATGATTGGCCAAAGTTTTACTGATCTACAAAAAAATTGAGCTTATGAATTTCTTAATTTGTGATTTGTAGAATAGGTTTAGTGCACCTGCAATGAAAAAAATTAAAGGCAGTGGCTATTTGCACTAAGTGACAATAGCACATTTTCTTACACTAGGTGAAAATAGTGATAGATTCTATTTACACCATGTAAAGTATCAATTCTTTGCAATAAGAGTAAATAGATGCTATCTATAGGCCTACTTAATATTGGCAGATACTATTTGCACCTCAGTATTTTTGTACATTAACAGGATGCAGTAATATAGAGTGTAAATGATTGTATTTATTAAAATGATTAAATGGATGCTGCCTTATTGGTAGAATAAAATCCTCCCTACACCTTCTCCTAACCCTACCCAATAAACACTTTTAATATTATTAAACACTCATTCAGTTTAGTTCCTCTTTTAGAACATTATTTTCATTTTTATTGAAAATAAATGCGAGCTTAGCAAAAGGCAGATTTGAACCTGCATCAAAAGCCAGAACTCCCTACTCGCTACTGCTGTGTCACTGAAGACGTTGCCTTCTGTGCTTCTTTTTTAAAACTTGAGTGGCCCAAAAGCTAGTGTAAATAGCGTTTGCCAACCAGGGACGCTATTTGCACTTTATGTAAATAGACACTCTGAAATTGAAAAGGTGTAACTGTTGTGTTTGTGAGAGAGAAAGGAACTAAGTTTTCAGCTCCTAAAACATTTTGATGACTTCACTGAAATATTGCCTACACCTTCCACTGTCAGTTGCTCAGTTTCACTACAATAATGCCAGATACAATACAGCATGTGCATAACTGAGTCGCTATTCTAACAGCTGGGGGCTATAGACTTATAATAAATGAGCAATATTATAATAAATATGCACATTGCTTTCTGTACTCAGTTTTATTTTTATGCTGCTAGAGAACCACCTGCACTGCAAATTTTCAGGAGTGACATTCGCATTTATCCAATTACAGGAGTGAATCCGTTAAATCATTGGGGCACTTCATGAATTGACACTGGTTTACATTTAGATAAAGATGAAATATTTTAATTTTGATATAAATGTCAATAATAATTATGAAATAAATTTAAATATTCATAAACCTTGAAATTAAAAAAGTAATTAAAAATATATATTTTATTGTCCATTGTATTGAAATTGTGGGTTACATCTGTCACCCTTTTCACCCCTGATGAGTTTACATCCCTGTTACAAGAGCAAGGAACTTACATTTTAATTGCAAAGGAAAACCAATTCATCTGCTATATTCTTCTGTCCTCCATTTTCAAGGGTAAGATTTCTTTATAAATCATCTACTGACCCATATGTCTTTATTTTTGTTGAACACAAAAAGGAGAGAGTCATATAGTCTCAGTCACCATTAGAAAAGAAGCAGTGATAGTGAATTCTGACTCAGGCTGTCAGTCTCTTTATGTTCTGCCTTACATCTCCTTTTGTGCTCCAATAAAAATAACACATTTGGTACAAAAGAACATGACCAGTTTTATACTTGAGTAAATATTGCTTTTAATTTGTAGCTTGAGACTATTTATAATAGCTAATAATTAACTTGTATACCTCTTTGTGTGTATTTGAGAGTAAATGCCTTTTCTATGTTAGTCTTGTATAGAAGATTTGTATGCTCTAACGATGTAAGCTATTTGTACCTGTATTTTGTAAATATTAAAGCAATGTTAACTGAATGTGATGTGTGATTATTTTGTAAACAGGCTTATCTTTTAGTATTAAGTGTTTTGAGATTTTTTAAATAAGTAGAAAATGTGTTAATTGTATAGAGTTATTTCACCCAAATGAAATCAACATCAACGTTGGGTAAGCAAACCAGTTAGATCGATTTCATGTTGAATTCGTGTTGATCTACAACGTCGTTTCACTCAACTGAAATCAACATCGTTTCGACGTTAGGTAAGCAAACCAATTAGATCGATTTTATGTTGAATATGTGTTGATTCTACAACGTCGTTTCAACCATCCGAAAATCAACATCGTTTCAACGTTCGGTAACCAAACCAATTGCGTCGATTTTCCGTTAGATTTGAATGGAGTGTCTGACGTTGATTCAACATTACCCCGATGAGCAAACTGATGCCGGATCAACGTCGGAGATCAACGTCGTTTCGATGTCACGAGAAACGTCGTTTCTACGTTGATTCTATGTCAGTTTGCTATCTGGGTAACCTTTTCTAACACGGGAACACGGGGGACTGTATGGACAGAAAAAGAGACAAGAACATGAACAGCAATGCTATTTTAGATGAAATGCTCCCAGAGCTGCAAATTAAACACACATTTCTTCAAATGTGTCGCTAAATGTTTACATATTTCAGACTATTCGTTTAAATAGAAACAGAAGACGCAGAGCTGCTTCGGAATTTTCGTAAGCAGCTTTGTGAATAGAGAAGTGCCTATTGTTATGATTATTTCTAAGGACTGTTCACTGCTCATGTATTGCTTTGTGTGTTGTGAAGGAAATATGGTTTGAATTAAGAATCATTCTTTAACTTAAATACTTGTCTTTTTAGTCTTCTTTAGTCTTAGTCTTAGCTCAAAACGTGTTTCTGCGTTACTTCATTTTTCAGTTTTGTGTGTGTGAACGTGCACTTTCATTCCCTGTCTTTTTTATTTGTATCCCCACCCAAGATATTACATCTACTGCTTGTGCTGCCATAGAGTCGGTCCACATTGAAACCATCTGATCTGATCTGATCTGATCTATCAAGCTGTCTGACAGTGGTCTTGGGTGGGCCTTTGGCACACATCACAAGCTGCAAATGAAACATAAATGTCCTCCAAGATAGCGCTAAATGTTGTATAGATGTCAGACTATTCGTTTAAATACAAGTTAAAACGATTCAATACGTATTAAGACCCAGTCAGAGTGAATGTGGAATAATGCAGTTGCATTAGGCTGCTAGTTACATTAGCCATGTAGCAAAATATGCCATCAAAGCCTGGGATTACAGATTAAACCATAATTTCGTCTAATCTTACCTTCTGAATCTCCATGCTGAGCTGTTGTCTTTGAAGGTGAATTCCTTTTGAAAGTGGCGCTTATTTACAAACGATAAGGTAAAAGTACAAGCCTTGTTTTGGGTTTGATCCTTTCAGCAAACGACTCGGCCTCCTACCGACGTCTCTGATTAGCGCCGTGTACGACAAGAGCGTAGAGGGAGTCGCTTCTGTACGCAGAGCTGCCTCGGAATTTTCGTAAACGCCTTTGTGAATAGAGAAGTGCCTTTTGTTATGATTATTTTTAAGGACTGTTCACTGCTCATGTAGAGCTTTATGTGTTGTGAAAGAAATAGGGTTTGATTTGAGAATCATTCTTTTAACTTTATAATTTTAAAGTATAATTTCAACTTTAAAAATATTTGTCTTTTTAGTCTCTATTTTAGCAAGTGAACAAATTGAATAAGTTTATGCCTTAATTTACTATTAATTTATAAACTTAATTTAATATTTAATTTTTAGTGCTGCTTTATTCATGTGCTTTGAAGAAATGTCATCTAAAAATCTTAATTTTAATTTTTTTTATTTTTTTTATGAGTACAAAGTACCACACATCGTGACACGCAGTAAAAACAAAAATCATAGGAATTTGTTAGAGACTTCATTTTTTGGCCACCTTTCCTTAATTCTTTCCCTCCTTTTTGGTTTATTCGTGGCCACATTATTTAAAAACATTAATTTGATTCAAAAATGTGTCTAAGGTCAAAATATTTTGTGCGTGTGTTTTCATGTTAATTTTAGTTTAATATTTAGTAATTTCATTATGTGCTTTTGTCATTTTTTTGTTTTTTTAAATGTTGCTATTTAGGTTTTATTATTATTTTAGTTATCAAAGATATAATCAAAGATTATATTTATGTTTTATTTTGTTTCAGCTTTATTTTAATTAACAGAAAGGTTTTTTTAATAGTTTTAGGGTATGTTTACATGACAACAATGTACTAAACATGGAAAAGTTTTTCCTTTGTGTTTTTCACATACAGATGACAACATTGTCAAAACGATCCTCGTTCACACGGATCCACTAAAATGATTAAAAGTGCTGTATTTATGTTGCCAGGTCAGTAGTCGGCGATGTCACTTTGTAAAGAAACACTATGAACACATGATAGGCATGCACAACATCAATGTTTTCACAAACTTTAAAAGCCATTGTTGTGTAAATGAACAACCAAAACGCATAAGTTTTCCATTTTAAGTTGAAAACAGTGACATGAAAACTTGAGGCCGTTTACATGATACCATTTTCAACTAAAAATTACAACGCTGTTTCGGGGGACTGAAAACACAAACTTTTAAAAAGGTGTTATAGAATTTTTGAAAACGATACCGTTACTACAAAAACATGAATTGCCCTGATGTCATGCCTGTGCATATTATGTTTTTTTTTTTCAAAGTGACATCGCCAACTACTGGTCTGGAATAAATACAGCGTTTATAGTCATGGTTTATAGACACCGTTTATAGACATGGACCCATGTGAACAGGTATCATTTTTACAACGTTTCGTCTGTACACAAAAAAATGAAAAGGAAAAACTTTTCAGTTTTTAGTACATTATTGTGTAACCCTCAACAGACCCATGAGTCATGGCAACCATGGTGCACATGACACTTATTTTAGGTACAGATTCAGGCATACGTGTCATGCATGCGTGTTGTGCAATATGGAGTCAAAAAAAGAAATCATGATTGCAATTGTGACAGTAATTTGGTTTATTTTCCATTTTGATGTAACCTGATAAAAGGCAAAACAACTGTTGTGACTTCATGGATGTGTAAATGTCACATAACCACACTTGAAAAAGGCATCTTAATCACAGTATGGGAAAACATAAGGCATTTTCAAAATAGCCATATCACTTAAAGTCAAACAATCGAATATATAGTGACATTTTCACAGACCGGAGAAACAACTGACCATCTAAAACACTGTGGACCATTGCATTTTCTCACTGAAGAGCTATAATACCTCAGCAATGCAATGAATAGTTTATATATATATAACTGTTATTTGAATAATTTCTCATGAAATGCTTAATAGATGCATTCACATAACTGCTATATATACGGCAATCTGAACGCGTCGATCAAATTGCGCAAATTCACACCTGTCAGCCCTGGCGTAAAATATTGCAGAATAGGACTAAGAGTGTGATGCTTGAAATGTTTAAGAATTGAAATAAAGAAGACAGCAGCCCTCCTTTGGTATCCGCGCGATCCAAACAAGACGAATTCGCAAAACACACACTTTTATTCCCAAGAACTTGCCCATTCAAGCTCAAATCAGACATCCCCTCTGAGATCTGGCTCAACAGACGGCAGGCGTTTAGTGTGGATCCCAGAGAATAACCATCAGAGTGGCTGGAAGCCAAAGACACACTGATCCCTCACCATCCCTTTTCCATAGGAGCGGATCACACGATCAGCGCCCGAATAATCACTTCCAAGGAAAAACATTTTGCTGAGCAAACATGACTTCAGACAGTGGATAAAATAGTAAAGAAAAAAAAAACAGGGACAAACAAACAAGAACCCCCCCAAAAAGGAAAAGGAATGTTACCTAGAGATTCACGCTTCTAAGGGACGTCTAGAATTAGCGTGGAAATCACAACAAGGTAAAAAGAGGAAAGAGCCATAGCCATAGCACAACACACAGGAGCAAAGCAGAGATAAATAGAGGGGAACTGAAGCCCAAGGGTTGGGGTGGAACCAGGGGAAGTGAGGTCACAGGTTCTGACAGCACTGAAATTTGTTGCCCTTTAACCCATCGGTAGTGGGCGGCACGCTGATGTCCACTACGTTGTTCCCAGGAGACTCGTCATGCACGGACCTGTCGGCGATCTGCTTTTGTGAAACAATCCTATAGATTTCTGCAACAAAAAGAGCCGAGTTACGTTATGAGACATCTCATTTGAGATTCCCAATGGGAATGTGATAAAGGGTTAGTTCACCCAAAAATGAAAATTCTGTCATCATTTACTCACCCTCGTGTCGTTCCAAACCCGTAAGACTTTCGTTCATCTTCGAAACACAAATAAAGATCTTTTTGATGAAATCTGAGTGATTTCTGTCCCTCCGTTGACAGTTATGCAAATGACAATTTGACGCTTCAAAAAGTTCATAAAGAGATCATAAACTAATCCATATGAATCGAGCGGTTTAGTCCAAATTTTCTGAAGAGACTTGATTGCTTTATATGATGAAAATATTTATTTTAAGCTTTTATTCACATATAAACATTCATCAACTCACACATCAGTTGTGGTAAACGGAAGCTCAAGCATGTTTGCTTGACCTACGAGAACCAATGAGGTTCATTCTCCTATGTTACGCATCACGTTTGAGCTTCCGGAAGAGGTTTGTTCTTGGGCATCATTCAGGTTTGGTTGAGCTTCTGCTTATGTTCACTGATCAATGTTTATATGTGAATAAAAGCCTAAATTCAATCTGTTCATCATGAAAAGCGATCAAGTCTCTTCAGAAAATTTGGACTAAACCACTCAATTCATTTGAATTAGTTTTCCAATCTCTTTATGAACTTTTTGAAGTGTCAAAGCGTCAGTTGCATAGCTGTCAATGGAAGAACAGAAAGCTTCATCAATTTTATCAAAAAGATCTTCATTTGTGTTTCTAAGATGAACGAAAGTCTTACAGGTTTGGAACAACATGAGGGCAATTAACGACAGAATTTATGGCGTGGTCAAGTAGATTCGCCACATTGACCAACAAAAATCAGTCTTACTTATAAAATTACTTACGTTTTGGTTGGCTGAATTGTTCTGAAATTTCACTAATGTGACCACACCCTTAATCACGATCAGGACCCACCTGTTAGTATGTTTTTAAACGCCTCCTCCACATTTGTGGAGTCCAAAGCCGATGTTTCGATGAAGGAGAGATTGTTCTTCTCTGAATGAAACAAGACGAGAGATATTTTAACACCTTAAGCAGATCTGTTCTTATCAAACATCATGGAAATGCCAGAGGAGACGCTCACCTGCAAAAGCTCTGGCCTCATCGGTGGGCACGGCCCTAAGGTGCCTCAGATCGCTCTTGTTGCCCACCAGCATAATGACAATGTTGTTATCCGCGTGATCCCGCAGCTCCTTCAGCCAGCGCTCCACGTTCTCGTAAGTCAGATGCTTTGCAATGTCATAGACCAGAAGAGCTCCAACCGCACCCCGGTAGTATCTGTAAAAGAGATCAAAGAGATTTTGATATTAGAATTATTGATTATACTATAATTAAATCATTTTATCAGTAACTATAAAATTGTTTTATAGAGTCACTACAATTTTAACAATATAATTCTTAAATTACTTTAGTTATAAATTGTATAGAATTGTTTTATCTTTAATCATTGCATATTATAAACTATATTTCTATAAGATAAATAAAATCAACCTTTTATTAAATTAAAATTATACTTCATACTTTGTTTTTTATACAATTATTAATTTTTATATATTTGTTATTGTTTAATAATAATTATTACTGTTATTATAATAATAATAATAATAATAATATCACAAAAAATAGCATTTTTTAGACCTTATTTGGGACCCGCTGTGTGTGCTGCCAGTGCTCATGTACTCACGCTGATGTGATGGCTCTGTAGCGCTCCTGTCCTGCTGTATCCCAGATCTGAGCCTTTATGGTCTTGCCGTCCACCTGGATGCTGCGGGTTGCGAATTCCACACCTATGGTGCTCTTGCTCTCCAGGTTGAACTCATTCCGAGTGAAACGGGACAACAGGTTACTCTTCCCCACACCAGAGTCTCCAATGAGTACCACTAGAAAACATAAGAAAACATGAGGCTGTTTCGAGCAAGGCTACAAACCTGATATCCAACTACGCTTCACTGGTGCTTTTATAAAAACCATATTCAAAGGGAAGATATTACAGCCATCCATCACCATATGTAACAAAACATAAAATGAAGGCCAAAAAAACATTAGAACAGTCCTTGAAAGTAGACCACAAACCAAAAAGTGCACCCAAAGCATATACAATGCCATCATTTGAAAAGCAGAAACACCGGATTTGTCAGTCATCCTGGTTACTTCAACATGACGAGGCCAGAGAGATAAGAGAGAAGCCATAATCTACAAACACACACTTCCACTGTCATTTTCCCGTTGCTCCATTAATTCAACACCATAAAAACTGAAATATAGGCTAAGTCAAATTGTAAAAAGAACCAGAAATACATAGGAAAGATCAATCAGCTCATACTGTGTCTGTTGCAACGTGGTCACCATTCACTTTTTCTAGATGAAACCTGAAGTAATTCACAAAACAGTTGTAGATAAACTGGAGAAACAAGACAAAGCTTTTTAACAAAAAATCTTAAGAATAATGTGGCAAATCTGTGAAACCTCTACAGACAGTTATGTGTGGGTTTTCTCACTCATTCAAAGGCTTAGTGTAAAAACAGGAACCCAATGTTGAAAGGAACAAAACGGATTTGAATGGGCAAATATATCTCCAAATGTTTTTAGACTGACGTCATGATCATCAACTGTTGTCAACTTCACATTACATGTCAGCTTAATGATTTCACTAAATTACGAGTTGTAAATAAGTCCCAAAGACAAAAGTGCTTACAATTGCAGGTTAATGACCAAATTTGGCCTGTTTGAACATCAAGAAGCGAATCTTGTGTAATAAACGACAAAAAGTTTCATATGGCCTAGCAACACAACCACACTAAATATTAAGCAACACATTACTAAACGAATAGAAAGTTACCAAATTAACAGATTTTGTTTGTAGTTTAGGTACGAACTGCTTATATTAAAACAGCTAAGTTAGTTTATTTAGTTCACTTTAGCTTTCTCTGCTGTTTGAGAGCCATGTAGCTGCTTAGCTAACATAATGCAAACTAAATTAGGTGAAAGCATAATGGTTTAGTGAATACTGTCGAAAGACAATTCAAATCATGAAAATCACTATTAAAATGTATTAATCTATTTTCAACTTTTGATTCTTTGAAAGTCAACGGTTAATATTTCGATAGCTAATGTCAGTTCACTAGCATTTCAGCTAAACAAGCTAGCTACAGTCATCAGGAAACTTGCTGATTTCTTTTATAATAAAGGAAAACAGAAAACGTCTGTTCTTCTCTTTGACACTATATAAATCACTGACCTTTAAACAAATAATCGTATTCGTCGTCACGGGTCCCCATGGTTGGTTTACCGCACCGAAATGTTGTTGTTAGGCGACGGATCTCTCTTGATTAGCGATGTCCGATTCGTAAACGAATCGCTTAAGAGTCGGATCTTTTTAATGGCCGTTTGAACCGGTTCAGTAATCAGTCTGAATTGATTCGTTGACAAACCGACAATATTGCCTTTTGTTTCGGACAGAGCTGGTTTTACAGTTTTTCTCGATCGCTTTGGCTCAATTCTCTGATGAGACTTTTTTTCTCAAAACAATAAGTTCAGATCTCTAAACAGTTAGTTTCTTGTTCACATACGATCTGGATTTCTTATTGATTAAAGCAAATTGCATGTTTTGGCACGTATGCAAAAAAGTACAACTGTCTACAATTTGCACAACTAATTGCACATGGCTTGTTGATCAAAACGGTTGATTCTGTAAGTGAAATAGTCTTTACAATTTCTAAAAATTATTTCATCTTGAGAGCCTTCACATGCAAAAGATCCATTCAGTTGTTAAAATCTGTCAGACAATCAAGTATATTCCATAAATACATCTGACATGGAATGTTTGTAATGTCTGCTAAATTGACCTGCCATTGCAATGAAATAGCAATCACAACCAATCAAGATATATGGAGTTTGTCGAGCACAATCACTACCATTTTTGAACATGGAGGAACGTCACAACCCTAAACAGCAAAAGCAGTACTGTAAATACATTTGTATTCATACAGTACATTCATTTTTGTAAAAGTTTTACATGTAATTCACATGCAGTTGCGGTGTTGTGGAAGAGCAATAGGAAGATTTGCCATGGTTGCACAGGTTGTCTATAGCCTATATTTAACTCGTGGCCATGAGATGTCGTTCCCTCAATGTAATGAAGTCGTGGCCACGAGAAAAATATATCGTTCCCTCACCATATATGATCTCGAGGCTGAGGGGGAAAAAAATGTGTGTGTGTCTAATTACAGACAGCGTTTTTAAATGTCCTAATAGCTTCGTCTTTATTGCAATAAATAAAACTGGTTTATTGGCAAATTAGGTAAATGTGATAACTGCATTAAAATATGAGTACAACATTAAAAAGTCAATCATTGATGGTTTTGTATCGATGTACAGCGACAACAGAATGAACAGCTAACAGTTCACCAGAAATGCCACAGCTGGCTTAACGACAACCAGCAAGTAACCGTGCATATAGCCTATTGGTCTTCAGTGTTAGACTTTGAGTGAAAAGCTTATGGATAGTTTATGGGGATGTACACAAATATACTGTATACACATGATACACACACACACACCACACAAACAAACTAAAAAAACAACAACAACAACTCAAACTTACAAACAAACAATAGACTTTTCACTCATACGCACACACATTCACTCACAAATATTAATGAATCACAATCATATCACCTCTCTCTCTCTCTCTCATACATACACACACACACACACACACACACACAATCAAATTTGCAAACATAACCATATTAGTTATTAGTTTTATATTTTTATTGTATTGACAGCTCAGCTGTATGTGGACACCTTTTGAGTAGAAATGCATATTGCAATTTTTTGTTGCAAATAAAACTCCCATAGTCTATAACTACTGTAGTTTTAACTTATTTTAATATAAATTCAGTCAAATGATCAAACATTTGTATGACTTGCCAGTGACTTGTTTGACCCAAGCTACGACTTGACTTGCGACTTGCACATGTGTGACTTACTCCCACCTCTGGAAAATGGCATAATAGCACCCTGACCTAACAACCTAGATGTTCTGCAGGCATCTCGGCTTGTTGCTTTGTATAATAAAGTCTTATTAAATTCTGGAACTCTGCCTTTTGAGCTTCATTTGCAAGGAAGAGATGACTTTTCTCCACAACCATAGATAGATAGGTACATAAATACATACACATACATACATGTGGTCACTGTCCAGTTTTCCGCTGTTATCTGGAGTAGCCTATGTTAATAAGGAAAGGGCAGATAAGTGTTTGAATAGGAGGAGCTTCATATTCTGCTTACTTGATCTTACGAAGTGCATTTCAATGTTTATGCACAAAGATACCGCTAAAAGGTAAGCTTCATATGCGATATAAATAACTTAAATCATGAATTTTAATGTTATTATGTATGTGTTTACCTTTTAACAAACTGTTATTACATTTATTGATTAACAAAAATGCATTAATTCATTCAGTCAGTCATTCTTTGTCGTACAGATTTCAGTTTCATTTCTAGTTAAACTAGCATCTGACAGAGCGTCAGCCCTGTATGCAAATATTTTTTGGTCCACCCTGAGCTCCATCTGCGATATGTTACAAATTATGTTAACGTAAACATCTTACAGTTTTAAAAATGTATTAGTTTATGTTGACATGTGCATTAATTAAAGAATTGTTCACTGTTATAGTCTAAGATAACAGTTAAGTGTGGTTACTTCTTTGAAAGTAAAAAACTGAACGACAACCATTTTTTAGGATTATTAATTTAGTCAATATTGCTGCATTTAATATGTATTCGTAAAGATAACAATAGCCTAATGATTGACTAAAATATAAGAATCAGTAAAAAATTAACAACAAAGTAAATGAAATTTGTATGTGTTATACGTAAAAGATCTGTAATTTATTTTTGCATGTCTTTTTTTGTCTTGTCTTAAAGATGAAAAAAAGGCTGGGAAATCTAAGCTTGAATTCCCTCACTTATAATTTAACAGAGGAGAAAAGAAAGCAGCTTTGTTCCTTGCTGGGGAATGTTGAACTGACTCTTCTCTACAAAGCTTCTGTTCATGGATATCACGCTTCTTCCTTCCACCAGCGATGTGACCATCAGGGTCCAACATTACTTGTGGCCTACAACCGTTCAGGCTACATCTTTGGTGGATACACTAGTGTAGAGTATGCTCAAAGTGGACGGGATATTACAGATGAGAGTGCTTTCCTGTTCAGCTTTCAAGGTGTTCAACATTCAAATCCTCTCTGCATCAAAATTAACAGTGGATATACTGCACGTTATGATGATGCTGGAGGACCCAACTTTGGCCAACAGTTGTACTTTTGCTACAACAACCAACCAGTTGTGTATGATCAAAGTGTGAATGCATTTTATAATAGAGCAGTGGTTAATCCATTCGGTTTTAGACCTGCCACAACATTTGAGTTTAATCAAGGAGGGGGTGCATTTACTGTTATTTCGGCAACATTGTATGGGAACGACACTCAATTAACTGAATGTGAGGTGTACAAAGTGGAACAGAGTAAGTCAATTATCAGAAGAAAAAAAAGTTTATTGTTTATTGTAGTTGAATACACATGTAGTTGTGTACAGTAAATTATATAAGTTCAGAGTCCAGTATCTTAAAATGTACTGCTGTTAACATTAGTTGTATAATAAAACTTCCTCAGAAAAAGATCCTCAGATCAGTGCCAAGGTGAAGCCGTGGAGGAATGTTGAGTGGACAGCAAAGTAAGTTTTCACTCAGTGTTATTTTGCTGCTGATTTCATACAGTATAGTGTAACAATACAGTTGTGATTTCTGTTGTAGACGAAGAGACGAGCTCATGAAAATGATCAGGAATTATAAACCCATGATGACTTCTGTGAATCAGATCAGAATCCTAATGATCGGTCCTGTAGGTGCTGGAAAATCCAGTTTCTTCAACTCCATCAACTCCATCTTCATGGGCCGCATGACCAGTAAAGCCATGTCAGGATCTGCAGGCACTAGCCTCACCACACAGGTACAGATTCAACCGGATTCATAGTGTTTCCTACAGAAGTCTCTCTTCAGGTTGAGGAGCAGCTCTTCAGGTCTTGATGTGTTTCTCTTCTTGGTTGGTAGTTTCGCACATACCCAGTGAAAGACGGTCGTGAAGGAAAGCCACTGCCGTTTGTGTTGTGTGACACCATGGGACTCGAGGAGCAATCAGGTGCAGGACTGGATATTGAGGACATCAGCAGCATTCTTCAAGGTCACGTACCAGACCGCTATAAAGTAAGTGCACTTGTCTTCACAATGAATGAAGACTGAAGTATAAATGATAAAATCATCATAAAATCAAAATCATGCTAAATCCTCTGAATTCAGTTCAACCCCACAGCACCGTTTCAACCAGATGAGCAAAAGGCCTCCAAACCTGCATCTCTACAGGAGAAGATCCACTGTGTGGTGTACGTGATAGACGCCACCAAAATCTCCCTCATGTCTGACAAACTAGAGGAAAAACTTGCTGCCATACGCAAAAAAGTGAACTCACTGGGTAAGTGAATAACATTTTTAAATAACTGTTATATTAAAGATTAATTTTAATCTAGTAACTAACACTAATACTTGCAGTTTTTTGCATAACTCTTGTCTTATGCCATGACTGACTAATAGTTATTTACACATTTTCAGGCATTCCCCAGATGGCTTTGATGGCAAAAGTAGATGAAGCATGTCCTGATGTGGAGGAAGATCTTCAAAATGTTTATATCACTTCCTACATCAAGACGAAGGTGAGATATGCCCTGCGTTCGATTCGGAAGGGCTCATTTCTCTGCCCTAGTCCCTTTACAGGGTTTACTTTCCGGAGTGAGAGCTTCGAAGGGATGAAGGGTCAAAAAAACTCTTTTTTTGGAACGCACTTTTACGTCATCTTAAAGAGACAATCAAGGAGGCGCCTTTGTCGCACATTTTGTACGCTGGTTGACCCCACAAAAAACACCCTCTGAACGATAGATTGTGCAAGCTGCGCCTTTTGCATAATGTTAGTTTATTTATTTATTATGCTTACACAAAAAATTATATATTTTTTTCTGTTCTGCATTCCTCCTCTGGTCTACCTTGTTTCCTAATCTAGTTTTCTAATTAACCTGGCATTGTTTACTATAAACATTGTTGGCTCTGTGACAAATTGATTATGTTCCTCTATTGTTAGTCACTTTGGATAGAAACATCTGCTAAATGCATAAATGTGACTGAGATGTTGTTTGTCTCTGCAGGTTCAGGAGGTGAGCTCTCGGTTGGGTGTGCCGGTGTCTTGTGTGTTACCGGTGAAGAACTACAGTCAGGAGCTGGAGCTGGAGCTCAACTGTGACGTCCTGCTACTCACCGCTCTACAGCAGATGCTCAACTTTGCAGATGACTATCTGGATGATGTTGATCCTGTTTAGGACAATCTTATAAAGTGCTACTAGTGGAGTTTTTTCTCCCTTTGTGATAGAATGATTTAATGTTATATTTGTGTGTAATCTTATATTGGTTTGCTATTTGTACTACTTATTGTAGATGTACAGTTGTGCTCAAAATTATTCATACCCTTTGTAAATATGACTAAAGAAGGCTGTGAAAATAAATCTGCATTGTTAATCCTTATGATATTTTATTTAAAAAATTTACAAAAATCCAACCGTATATTAGAGAATAAGTATTTTAAATGGGGGAAAAAATCTCATGAAATAAATGTTTTTCTCTAATACACACTGCTCACAATTAATCATACCCTTTTATTCAATACTTTTTGCAACCTCCTTTGCCCATGAAAACATCTCTAAGTCTTCTTCTAAAATGCCTGATGAGTTTGGAGAACACCTGACAAGATGCAGAATCTCTCCAGATCCTTCAGATTCCCAGCTTCATGTTGGTGCTTCTTCTCTTCAGCTCACTCCACTCATTTTCTTTAGGGTTCAGGTCAGGGAATTGGGATTGTCATTGCAGAAGCTTGGTTTTGTGCTCAGTGACACATGTTTTTGTTGATTTTGATGTTTGTTTTTGTATCATTGCCCTGAAGGAAGATCCAACCACAGCCCATTATATGACTTCTTACAGGGACAGTCAGGTTTTGATTTTCTATCTTTTGCTGTTTGATAGAATCCATGATTCCATCTGAACAAGATGTCCGATCTCCGGCAGAAAAATAGGCCCAGAACATTAAAGATCCAACAGTATATTTCATTGTACACATGGGGTACTTTTTATTTCTGTGTGCACCAAACACATCTTAAGTGTTTGCTGATCTCTTATCAGGTGTTCTCCAAACTCATCAGGCATTATAGAAGACGACTCAGAGCTGTTATCTTGGCAAAAGGAGGTTGCAAAAAGTATTGAATAAAAGGGTATGATTAATTGTGAGCAGTGTGTATTAGAGAAAAACTTGTTTGAGATTTTTTTCCCCCATTTAAAATACTTATTCTCTAATATACTGTTGGATTTTTGTAATTTTTTTAAATAAAAGATCATAAGGATTAACAATGCAGATTTATTTTCACAGCCTTCTTTAGTCATATTTACAAAGGGTATGAATAATTTTGAACACAACTGTACATCTCTGGATAACCACAAGTAAGTTAAGATTATTCACAATAAGTTAAGATCATTTTAAGATTATTCTGTTCTGTTTGTCTATGCCAATTCTTTCAGAATCATATATACCCATTCAAGAAAATGAAGTGCAAACAAAGTTATCACTTAAGCACATTGCATTGTTGCTGTTGTAGTTGCTTATATTGTTGTGCCACAATAGTTAAAAGTATAATGACGTGCAAATAGAGAGAAATACACACTAAAGACTGTGTAAGCATAAAATATGTTTCTATCGATAAATGGAAAAAAATTTTTGATTCTGTTTGAAAGTTTTGTTCAAAAACTTAATAAAAAAAAAAATAATAATTTATATATATTTTTATGATTAGATAACTTTTACTTCTGTATAGAAAAATATATTTAATTAAATATACTTTATGTAATGATAAAATGCCTATATTTTATCATTTTGGAACAACTGAATGATAAAAGCCTCTCTTGAACTACAGTCATGACGTTGCATATTTGCCTGCATGCTTAAACAGACATTTAATATTTACTAACTTTACTGAAACCCAATCACAAAACTGAATAAGCTAAATTACAGGGGCAAATGTGGGAGATTTGTGGTAAATCTCTAGTGCTATTGCTGTCTCACAAGGTGTGTACTATCCAACTTCATCTTACAGCTGCCATAGACATATAAATAGATGCCTAAATGGCCACTGGATCATACATCTGTTGTGTGTAGCAGATGACCCAGAAGGGAAGGAGCGATCAAACAGAGTTTATTAACAGTTCAGTAAATTAAGTCCAATTAAGGCAGACTGCCAGGTGACACAGAGACGCTGCAGCCAGTTAACAGGGTAACAGAAATAAGAACAGTCTCGTTGGTGTAAGCTCGCAGAGCACAGTAGCTAGGTAGCCGATCTGGATGCGCCTCAGGCAGAAGATGGTGTGTACGAAGCCTGGCGGTTGGAAGAAACCAGGCTTGTAGATCAGAGGGCTCTGACAGGCGGATCACGAGACAGCCACTGGGACAGGGACTAAGACTGGGGCGACAAACAAGCAAAGGTTAACGACACCTGGGAGAGAACAAAGACAAACACCACTCACAAGTAGATAATCATCCAACAAAGACACAAATAAACAGCAGGGAGAAATAGAGCAAAGGAAGTCATCGATGAGCGAGCGGTCCAGGACATCCCGGGCTGGAATCCAGCTCCTCTCCTCAGGACCGTAACCAATCAACCAGATACTGGTAACCACGCCCCCGGCAGCGCACGTCCAGCAGTTTCCTAACCCTGTAAACAGGAGAACCCTCGACAAGAACAGGACAATGGGTGGGTCGGGTGGGAGCGCGAATAACCGGCTTAATGCAAGAGACGTGGAAAACGGGGTGGACGCGTCGCAAGTTGGGAGGTAATTTGAGTTTGATGGCTGCAGGGCTAAGAACCTTAGCTATGGAAAAGGGACCAATGGAGCGCAGCGCTAATTTGCAGCGCACTGCAGGGATAAATCCCGAGTGGAAAGCCACACTTTCTGACCGCAAACGTATCTGGGTGCTTTGACACGACGGCGATTGGCGGTGTGACCTATGTGCTCTCTGTTCTGGCACAGAGCCTCCAGGTGCGCTGGCAGCGACGTATAAACACTTGGACCGAGGGAACAGAGGCCTCTGTCTCCTGGGAGGAGAACAGAGGTGGCTGGTACCCGAGACAGGACTGAAAAAGGAGATAACCCTGTGGCTGACGAGGGAAGCGAATTATGGGCATACTCGACCCACAGTAATTAGGACGAGGGATTACGAAAAGCCAACGTACGGAGCATACGCCCCAGAATTTGATTAGTGTGTTCAGCTTGACCATTAGTCTGCGGGTGGAACCCTGACGACAAGCTGGCCGAAGCGCCAATCTGTTGGCAAAATTCCCTCCAAAACTGGGATGCAAATTGGGGCCCCTTTCAGAAACAATGTCCGAGGGGAGGCCATGCAGATGAACAACGTGTTCAGTCACTATCTGAGCCGTCTCCCTAGCGGAGGGAAGTTTACAGAGCGGAACAAAGTGGGCGGCTTTTGAGAAGCAGTCAACAATGGTCAGAATGACCGTAATATTGGCAGACGACGGAAGACCAGTCACGAAATCCATGGCGATATGGGACCATGGACGAGACGGAATCAGGAGAGGTCTAAGAAGTCCAGCGGGAGGAGAACTACTCGACTTTGAGCGCATATAGCACAAGAGGCGACGAACCGGCGCACATCACGAGCCCTTGTTGGCCACCAAAATCGCTGACTAACGGCCGTGAGAGTTCCTCAGGATGTACGACTAATTTAGAAGAATGCCCCCAATCGAACAGCAAGGAGCTCGCGATTGCCAATATCATAGTTGCGTTCGGCCGGCGAGAGTCGGTGGGAAAAATAAGCGCACGGATGGACCTTTTCATCAATTGGCGAACGCTGAGAAAGCACCGCGCCTACATTGGAGGCATCGACCTCGACAAGGGATTGTCTCTCGGGATCAGGCATTATTAGTATGGGAGCTGTGGTAAACAGCTCCTTGAGTTTATCAAATGCGAGTTGCGCGGATTCGGTCCAAACAAAACGTGTCTTAGATAAGATAAGAGCAGTCAAAGGTGTGTTAATACGACAGAAATTAGAGATAAACCGGCGATAAAAGTTAGCAAACTTCCGTCTTCCATTCATCGCCCTCCTTAATACGAACCAAATGGTTAAAAAAAGCATTACGAAGATCAAGCTTCGTGAAAACCTTAGCTCCCTGTAAGATTTCAAAAGCCGATGACATAAGAGGCAAGGGATAATGGTTCTTGACTGTTATGTCATTTAGCCCTCGATAGTCTATACAGGGACGCAAGGACCCGTCCTTCTTTTTCATGAAGAAGAATTCCGCGCCGGCGGGCGAAGAGGACGGGACAATGGTACCACCAGCGAGACTCTCAGTGAGATATTTTTCGAGAGCTTTGCGTTCAGGTGCAGATAACGAATACAACAGACCGCAAGGAGGGGTGGTACCGGGAAGATATAGCCAAAGACTATAGAATAACACAAGACGTGTCACTCGTATTGTTTTGAATGGGAGAAAGTGTAACGCGCAATATGGCGGAATAAGTCCCGCCTTCTAAATAAGAGCCAATTGCCGACTGGTAAAGTCATCGCGTCACTTCAGCGGCCGTTAGAATCACCGGTTTCTATAGAAACAGTCAGACGCGCGCCTCAGAAGAGACGCGCATTTAGGTCTGCGCATGCGCATTAGCTTGATCCAGCCTGAAAATAGTTTTTTTTGTCATGATTCGAGCGTTTAGAAACTAAATTTATGAGCCGGTTGTTGTCAGATTTCATTGGTGATTTCAAATATGAAATTTAATCGTAAGGTTGGAGAACAGTTTTGGAGAATTTGATGTTTCCCCATTCGGATGCCCGAGAGGCGTTTCAAAGATGGCCGCCGAGTGAAATGACTTGTCTTAAAGGGACTTTGATATAGCCAAGACAGTCAACGAAGACACACAACAGGTGTGGACGCGAACAAGTGCGAGCGCTGACAGAAATGACAAACAGCTAAAACAAATAAGCAATGAAGGCAGGGGGAAAGGGAGAAAACAAGAGGAAAATCAAAACCGGCTCATGACAACATCAAACATCGCCGCCATATTGGCGGGCAACTTGCCACAACACAGTTGAGTACACTTAGATGTTCTTAAGATTATATTAAGAAGTAGGCCTACTAAAGAAGAATTTTTAGTATATTAAGTACAAAATTAGTGCGTGAAAATAGAGCACTTTAAGTACATTATGGAAATGTACTTTCTTTCCACCTGAGGTTGCAATCAAAATTATTCAACCCCCCGGAGACTAATAATTTACAACCGTAAGCTTTTCTAAAGATACAGAGTTTTGTTGTTGTTGTTGTTGTTTTTGCATCTATAACAGTTTAGTGGCAAATTAAAAGTGATAATGTAAATATATAATCTAATACTATTATTGGATTGTTGTGTAATACAGCTATGTCATAATTATTCAACCCCTATTCAATGCTGCTGTCACTTATTTGTATATGGTACAAAATTGTGTTAAAACACAATTAAGCCTTTGGAAACTCTGTAACAAAACTCAATTAGCTTGTGCTGTTACACATACATACATTTATCCCATGCATGTGCTAAAGTTGCAAATATGGCCAAGTCAACAGAGCTCTCACAAAAGCTATAGATAACAAATTGTTTTATTACATTAGAAAGTCTTTGGCAACAAGTAGATTTCCAAAACACTAAAACTTCCTAGAAACACAGCTGGCAGCCTTATTCATAAGTTTACAAATTTGTTGTACCAGAAAACCTTTAAGGGTGTTGAAGAAAAAGCACAATATGAATAAGGGGATCAGAGCAACTGAGAACAACCCTCAATTTACTACCAAGACTTGCAAGATGACCTGATGAAACATTGCACATGGCTTGTTGATCAAAACGGATGAGTTGATTCTGTCAGTGAAATAGTCAAACTCTTTACAATTTCTAAAAATTCTTTCATCTTGTGAGCCTTCACATGCAAAATGATCCATTCAGTTGTTAAAATCTGTCAGACAATCATGTATATTTCATAAATATCTGACATGGTATTGTAAGTTTGTAATGTCTGCTAAATTGACCTGCCATTATAATGAAATAGGAATCACAATCAACCAATAAAGTTCGTAAGCATACAGAATATGGATTTTGTCCAGCACAATCACTACCATTTTTGAACATGGAGGAACATCACAACCCTAAACAGCAAAAGCAGTACTGTATAAATACATTTGTATTCATACAGTACATAAATTTTTGTAGAAATGTTACATGTAAACTGTTAATTCACATGCAGTTGCGGTGTTGTGGAAGAGCAATAGGAAGATAGATTGTATGTGATATAAGAATGTTTGAATTATAAGAATATGAATGTGGTGGTGGTGATGTTAAGGAAAAACATAATAGAGTGTAAAAATGAATTTTTACTTTACATGTATTACTGTAACATCTCTACAAAAATAAATGCACTGTAAAATTCATTTTTCTTTTGTGTACTACAGTATTTACTTTTCCTAGTAATTTTTTACCTACTGATACCTGCAGACAAAACCTATTATTAGGAAAAGTAACGATGTCACATGAAGGATTCTCTCATCTTTGCAAGCAGATTGGCCTTGGAAAATATATCTTGCCTCTGATAAAGGGTTGACCATCACTTGGCAGGTTGCCACAATTAGATTCGGGTGAGAAAAGAAAGACCTAATTGTGATAAACTGGGGGTGAATCTTACCAGAGTTAAATCATGTGGTTATTGCAAAATAACAGATAAGAAAATGGTATAAGAATGGCACCCTGACCAGAGACAAACTCACATGTTCTGCAGGCATCTCGGCTTGTTGCTTTGTACAATAAAGTCTTATTTGACTTCTGGAACTCTGCTTCTTGAGCTTCATTAGCAAGGAAGAGATGACTTTTCTCCACAACCATAGATAGATAGATAGATAGATAGATAGATAGATAGATAGATAGATACCATGTGGTCACCTTCCATAGGTAATTTCCGCTGTTATCTGGAGTAGGCTATGTTAAGTGCAGGAGGAGCCTCACATTCTGCTGCCGTGATCTTGTGCGAAGAGCATTTCAGTGTTTATACACAAAGATATCGCTAAAAGGTAAGCTTCATAGGTGATCTAAATATCTTAAATCATGAATTTTCATGTTAAAAAATGTTAGCTAAGTTCTATAGGGATTTAAAACAAATTTATCGTAGGCCTAATGCTGTCGTTTTCAAACACGAAAGTAGTTTCTCAGGTCTAAATATTTACCTTTTAACAAACTGTTATTACATTTTAGTGATTAACTAAAAATGCATTAATTCATTCATTCAGTCAGTCATTCTTTGTCGTACAGATTTCAGTTTCGTTTCTGGTTAAACTAGCATCTGACAGAGCGTCAGCCCTGTGTGCAAATATTGTTTGGTCCACCCTGAGCTCCTTCTGCGAAATGCTAGAAAATATGTTAACGTAAACATCTTACAGTGTTAAAAATATAGTTTATGTTGACGTGCATTAATTAAAGAGTTAGATAAGATAACAATTAAGTGTGGTTACGTCTTTGAGAGTAAAAAACTGAACGACAACCATTTTTTACTATTATTAATTTAGTCAATACTGCTGCTGCCTAAAATAAACTGTATCTGTTATACGTAAACGTTCTGTAATTTCTTTTTGCATGTCTTTTTTGTCTTGTCTTAAAGATGAAAAAAATGCTGGGAAATCTAAGCTTGGACTCCCTCTCTTCTAAATTATCAGAAAAGCAAAGAAAGCAGCTCTGTTCCTTGATGGGGAATGTTGAACTGACTCTTCTCTACAAAGCTTCTGTTCATGGATATCACGCTTCTGCCTTCCACCAGCGATGTGACCGTCAGGGTCCAACATTACTTGTAGCCTACAACCGTTCAGGCTACATCTTTGGTGGATACACTAGTGTAGATTATACTCAAAGTGGACGGGATATTAGAGATGAGAGAGCTTTCCTGTTCAGCTTTCAAGGTGTTCAACATTCAAATCCTCTCTGCATCAAAATTAACAGTGGATATACTGCACGTTATGATGATGCTAGAGTACCCAACTTTGGTGATCAGCTGTACTTTTGCTACAACAACCAACCAGTTGTGTATGATCAAAGAGCGGGGAATAATGCATTCAATTTTCATCCTGCCACAGTGTATGGGAATGACACTCAACTAACTGAATGTGAGGTGTACAAAGTGGAACAAAGTAAGTCAATTATCAGAAAAAAATGTTTATCATTTATTGTAGTTGAAACAAACATGTAGTTGTGTACATTAAATTATATAAGTTCAGAGTCCAGTATCTTAAAATGTTAACATTAGCTGTATAATAAAACTTCCTCAGAAAAAGATCCTCAGATCAGTGCCAAGGTGAAGCCGTGGAGGAATGTTGAGTGGACAGCAAAGTAAGTTTTCACTCAGTGTTATTTTGCTGCTGATTTCATACAGTATAGTGTAACAATACAGTTGTGATTTCTGTTGTAGACGAAGAGACGAGCTCATGAAAATGATCAGGAATTATAAACCCATGATGACGTCTGTGAGTCGTGTCAGAATCCTAATGATCGGTCCTGTAGGTGCTGGAAAATCCAGTTTCTTCAACTCCATCAACTCCATCTTCATGGGCCGCATGACCAGTAAAGCCATGTCAGGATCTGCAGGCACTAGCCTCACCACACAGGTACAGATTCAACAGGATTCATAGTGTTTCCTACAGAAGTCTCTCTTCAGGTTGAGGAGCAGCTCTTCAGCTCTTGATGTGTTTCTCTTCTTGGTTGGTAGTTTCGCACATACCCAGTGAAAGACGGTCGTGAGGGAAAGCCACTGCCGTTTGTGTTGTGTGACACCATGGGACTCGAGGAGCAATCAGGTGCAGGACTGGATATTGAGGACATCAGCAGCATTCTTCAAGGTCACGTACCAGACCGCTATAAAGTAAGTGCACTTGTCTTCACAATTAATGAAGACTGAAGTATAAATGATAAAATGTTTGTTTCATGCTAAATCCTCTGAATTCAGTTCAACCCCAGGACACCATTTCAACCAGATGAGCAAAAGGCCTCCAAACCTGCATCTCTACAGGAGAAGATCCACTGTGTGGTGTACGTGATAGACGCCACCAAAATCTCCCTCATGTCTGACAAACTAGAGGAAAAACTTGCTGCCATACGCAGAAAAGTGAACTCACTGGGTAAGTGAATACCATTTTTAAATAACTGTTATATCAAAGATTAATTTTAATCTAGTGACTAACACTAATACTTGCAGTTTTTTTGCATAACTCTTGTCTTATGCCATGACTGACTAATAGTTATTTACACATTTTCAGGCATTCCCCAGATGGTTTTGATGGCAAAAGTAGATGAAGCATGTCCTGATGTGGAGGAAGATCTTCAAAATGTTTATATCACTTCCTACATCAAGACGAAGGTGAGACACGCCCTGCGTTCGATTCGGAAGGCTCATCCCTCTGCCCTAGTCCCTTCAAAGGGTTTACTTTCCAGAGTGAGAGCTGCAAAGGGATGAAGGGTCAAAAAAACTCTTTTTTTGGAACGCACTTTTACGTCATCTTAACGAGACAATCAAGGAGTCGTCTTTGTCGCACATTTTGTACGCTGGTTGACCCCATAAAAAAACAACCTCTGAACGATAGATTGTGCAAGCTGCGCCTTTTGATTAACGTTAGTTTATTTATTTATTTTTGGTTTATCGCATCAAGGCCTTCGCACAAAGTCACTTTCCAAAACCTTCACCCTCTCCGCTCCTCTCTGGTGAAAACTGAGCTGCCAACCTCCACCTGAACTGCTGAGAGCATCACAACTTTTACAAAGTGGCTTAAGACACACCACTTCTGCAAAAACTTAACCACTCCACAACCTTAAACCAATATGCTTACACAAAAAAATAATATTTTTTTCTGTTCTGCATTCCTCCTCTGCTCTACCTTGTTTCCTAATCTAGTTTTCTAATAAACCTGGCATTGTATACTATAAACATTGTTGGCTCTGTGACAAATTGATTATGTTCCTCTATTGTTAGTCACTTTGGATAGAAACATCTGCTAAATGCATAAATGTGACTGAGATGTTGTTTGTCTCTGCAGGTTCAGGAGGTGAGCTCTCGGTTGGGTGTGCCGGTGTCTTGTGTGTTACCGGTGAAGAACTACAGTCAGGAGCTGGAGCTGGAGCTCAACTGTGACGTCCTGCTACTCACCGCTCTACAGCAGATGCTCAACTTTGCAGATGACTATCTGGATGATGCTGGTCCTATTTAGGACAATCTTATAAAGTGCTACTAGTGAAGTTTTTTCTCCCTTTGTAGCTGATTTAATGTTATATTTGTGTGTAATCTTATATTGGTTTGCTATTTGTACTACTTATTATAGATGTATATCTCTAGATAACCACAATAAGTCATTTTAAGATTATTCTGTTCTGTTTGTCTTCTTTCAGAATCATATATACCCATTCAAGAAAATGATAGGAAGTGCAAACAAAGATCTTATCACTTAAGCATGTTGCATTTTTGCTGTTGTAGTTGCTTGTTATATTGTTGTGCCACAGTAGTTAAAAGTGTAATACTAATGACGTGTTAGTACTGCAAATAAAGAGAAATACACAGTAAAAACTGTATAAGCATAAAATATGTTTCTTTCAATAAATGGGAAATTTGTGATTCTGTTTGAAAGTTTTGTTCAAAATGAAAATAAAAATGAATAATTTTATATACATTTTTATGACAAAATTTTACTTCTGTATAGAAAAATATATTTAATTAAATATACTTTATGTAATGATAAAGTGATTTATTTTATATTTATATTTAAAAGCCTATATTTTATCATTTTGGAACAACTGAATGATAAAAGCCTCTCTTGAACTACATTGCATATTTACCTGCATGCTTAAACAGACATTTAATACTTACTAACTTTACTGAAACCCAATCACAGAACTGAATAAGCTAAAAAAAATAAAAATACAGGGGCAAATGTGGGAGATTTGTGGTAAATCTCTTGTGCTATTTTTGTCTCACAAGGAGAGACATAGGTTCACTGATCAATGTTTATATGTGAGTAAAAGCCTAAATGAAATCTTTTCATCATAAAAAGCGATCAAGTCTTTTCTGAAAATTTGGACTAAACCACTCAATTCATATGGGTTAGTTTTACGGTCTCTTTATGATCTTGTTCGTTGCAAAGGCAGTTAATGGAGAGACATCTTCCATGTCCGTCTCCTAAGCGGTTGAAGTAGTAAACGGTGCAGCGCTTCCAGGTTCTACGTCAGAACGGCGATTCAATATTTGCCGGCTCCTGCGTCAGCATCACACTCATGCATCGAGCTGCTCACGTGAACAGCGTCCGCCAATACTGAGCCTGCGTTCGGATGTAAACATGGAAGCGCTGCACTGTGCTTATTACGTTAACTGCATAGGAAACTGACATGGAAGTGAAGAGATTGTTAAATAAAGTCATTATTTTTGTTGTAGGACCATCCATGAACGAAGCCCACCAAATGAGCACAACGCCACATTCCAAAGATTACAGCTGAATCCTCACAGAACCATTAGTGAGCCATAAAAAAGAGACCGCTCTCCCATGCCTGCTTAATTTCAAACCAGGGTTTGTATTAACAGAGCGGACCAATAAAGAAGACCCTCCTTTGTTCCACAAACTTTAAGACCAGATGACTAAGCAACACCTTTTGACAGTAATGTATAAATCTACAACGTTATCAGGAAATGGAGACTTGCGGAGAAGCCCCAAGGCACAAATCACCACAAATCAAAGTGACATTCTCCAAGAAACCTCCTCTGCCCAGCTATGCATTTCAAAGACATTCCAGAGTTTCTCTTAAACCAGCAGAAACTCTCAAAATTGTTGCTAATAATATGAATTAATCGCCAGTAGGTGCCTTGTATGCACGTCCTGATATTGCTGAGTTAGATGCATTCCTGGGTCAACATATTTTGTTGATCCTGGAACAACATTCTAGTGTGAAAATTTAGTCTTCTTAACCCTATTCCTACCCCTAAACCTAACCCTACCCACAAGTTGTCCCAAAAATCAGAGGGAAATGAATAACACTGATGTAGAAGCACCAATTCATGATTGTAAGCCTAAACTTGACATAATCTGTAAACTTGTCCCTCAAATCTGATGGTTGATTTGAATGTTGTTCCAGGATCAACAAAAATGTTGACCCAGGAACATGTTGAACTCAGCAATATCAGGTTATGGCGCCGGGGCACATAGCGTATGTATCATGTGCAACTCTTAATAAGCAAACAAACTAAGGTTGAATTGCTAGTATGTTAATTCTCTCAGGTTGCGGTCAAAGAAATAATGTTTAACGCTATACAATTGGGACTTAATTCATCCTCTGTAATCTCACAATTTCCCTGTCACTGTATGAATGAATGTGTGTTTTCGTTTAGATTAGTATAGAAGGCCAAATACACGTGAATTTTAACACGTCAATATTTGAAAAATCAATTTTTAAGTATGTGTATAAATGTTTAATGCTGTGTTCACACCAAACGCGAATAGAGCGTCTGGCGCGAATGATTTCAATGTTAAGTCAATGTAAAGACGCGTTTACGCGCGTCTGGAGGTCTTGCGGCGCGAATGAGGCGTTTAGCTATGAGGTGTCGTTTTGCTATTTTATGAGGGGTGAATTCAACAAAATTTGATGATTGCTAAGCAAACTGAGAGGAGAACTAACATGTATACGCACGCCAGCCGTCTGGCCAAAATCCCATAGTATTCAGGCGTCAGACGTAAGATATGAGACGTTAGACGTCACGGTCACGTGTTGGAGCTGCGCTCAAAGTGCGCGGCGGTATGGCGTTCCGAATGGCTCAAATATATGGCGTTCCGAATGGCTCAAATATATGACTTTGCAACATGCACTCGTCTCACTGAACGTCTCACTGACGTCTTAATTTTTTGCTATTAAATCCATTCATTTCAAGACGCAGACGAGGCGTAGACGTCACGCAGACGTCACGTAAATCACGTGTGGCAGTGAAGTGTAGAGTCAGACGTTCACGCGTGATTCACGTGTAGCAGTGAAGTTATTTATTTATTTTTTCGCTAACACGTATCAGAACACGGTCCTCACACGGCTCAGTGCAGTGTGTGAGCCAATGCACTATGGCGCGGGATCAGTGCCAAAATCAAGCTTCCGAACGACCGACCGACCGATCGAACGTCAAACCGAACGTCTATCTGAACGTCTTGTACTTTGAACGTCTAACTGAGCGTGTCGACCCACGTGACGACCTGACGTGACGCCAACGTCTTGAAATTAACTGGTTTTTAACCATGTAAGGTGCCAAGCTGATGTGTAAAGACTATAAATGTACATTACAGGCATGAAAGTATGTGTTTTACTAGCATATAACTGTAAAAACATCCTAGTCTTAATTTGATCCGTACAATCATGTTAACTGTTAGCTTTATTGCCTACTGTACAATATAGCCTATACCAGTCCATCAGACCTCTTTATCCTACTTCCCAGGAAATCTACAGAATACCAATCAGGTAATGTGCTCCAGGACAGCCTTTAGTGTGGGCTGTTAAACTAAACTCTGCTGGTCGTGTCCCTGCAGGAACTAAATTGTATAGCCTTGCTTTATACACCTTTTTCCACCAGTTACTTTAAAAAATAATAATTAGTTATAGTAGTTACTTCTCACAAATAGTAGCTGAGTTAGTAACTAAGTTACTTCATTCTCAATTACCAGGGAAAGTAACTATTGGGTTACTTTTTAATTTTCTTTTTTCAAATATGTCAAATAACTTGGATGCCCTAATATTAAATATGTTAAATGAATGAAATGGACACTAAATAGAATAAAATATTTTTATAAAACATTGTACCTAATCTACACTATTTTAATGTTGCTGTGGGGCAACGTGAGAGACAACTATCAAATTCAATATATTATTGTAAATATTATCATTACTATGGAACAATAAAAAACAATAGATGGTTTAGAACTTTTAATATTTATTGCACAGGCTACAACTGGCCAACAAATAAGTCTAAAAATAAATTATGCTTGATCCTTCTTGACTTATGATCCGCTCTTATTCACGACATGAAATTTATCTGTACTGTAGGCTACTGTTGGTAGCCATTAAAGAAAACGTATTTCACATTTATGTTTAAATAGGCCTATTATAATGTTATTTTTTAATTTCATCTATTTGATAATAAAGACTATAAATGGACATTATAGGCACTAAATAAAGATATTTTATACCTAAATACTAAATCCTGGACATTACAGGCAATACACATCTAAAACAACACTAACACAAACATATTTCTTTCCTGAATCCATGTGCTCCTCCATTGTTTTAGTTTCAAAAAGCAGACTGTCCACAGATATTCTATATTCTTAATTTGACCTATATTATCATTCTAACTTGTTGTTATTGTTAATTTTATTTCCTGCTGCAATGTTCACAGTCCATGCAAGACACTCTAAATTAATAAATTGTTAATTATTGTAATTGCCTGTATATCATCAGAATCTCTTTATCCTTTTTCCCATGAAATCAACAGAATATTCAGTTGATATCATGTGAAGCCTCAGGAGAGCCTTTAAAATGTTTTTGAATGAAAGTTTAACATTACAGTTCCTTTAGTGGACAGTTGCTCTTACCCTCTTTCCTTCATCTCAGTTGAATGAGATTTGGTGACAAAATTATCTTTAATTATCTGTAAAATTATCTGTCTACACACACAAATAAAAACTAGGATTGATTTGGTTGATTAAAGGTAGGCTATGTAGCCTACCCGAGCTCAAAAGTCAATATTGAGGCATGCCTTTTAGAAAATATATTGTCTATATAACTTATACTTTACATTCTGTAGAAGTGTGTTGCTGTGTTTTTATTTTATTATCAGACATGAAAAATACATACTAGGCTATCATAAAAGCAATTTCTCATTCTCTTGAAAAAAAAAATGAAAATTCTTTGGTACAGTCATGCAATTGATTGTGTGTCTGCTGTTTCCTAATTCATCAATTGTCATTTAGATTAAATATGATATTTGTTCCCTGATGAATAGTTTTACTCCTTAAAACATTAGTTCCTTGCATGAGTCATTTAATGCAAAATGGTTGAACTAGTTGCCATAAACTGTCAAGTGTCAAGCATATTTTCTATACATTTCTATTAGACTTTTTTTTAATGTGTCACGAATTGAAGAATTGCAGAGGTGAATTTTGAATTTTACAAATGAAGGGAAATGTAAGGGGCTAGATCCGAACACGATAGACAGTCACTTTTTAAAATGAAATATCAAAAGGATAAACAACAGACTTTATTTCCACAGCCTTGAGTTTTTGAACTGATCTCTTGAATAAATGATACAATGATACATAAAATACATTTTATCAGACACTTGTCGCCACCTAGCGAAATATCATATATTTATTTCATGTAACACGTTCCTTCACGTGCTTACGTGTTGTTAACGCGTTCCTATGGCGATCGGTCGGAAGTGCGAGTAACCGATCGTCTTCCCAACGTGTTGTTTACGTGTAAAGACACGTTGTAACACGTTTGTGCTTTTCTTACCTTAATTTAACTCATGATTCGATTGTATCCTTTTCCACACGCTTGGACGGCTAATTTGGAAAAGAACGAGACATTCCACGAACATTTTCTCCATCTCCCATTAAAAGTTTTAGGAACAAACTTCTATTTTCGAAATGCTAAAGCTACGCCTAAATTAAATAAGCTATTGATATATTGCATAAAATATCCTGACCATTTAAATCAGATATATACTTATACTTACATCTACTTCTTACATCTACACACATCGGAATTCGACCTCGTCTTTTGTAAACAGTAGCCTAAAGTTTGATTTGATTGGCCAAAAACTTTTACAATTTATTTTTTTTCATTCTAATTTGTTACAGAGCAGTGACTTGATCATATTATTTAACTTATAGAAATAGAATAGCTGCAAGATTCCTTAATGCTTATTATGAAATTATTGAGACCCTAACCCTATTTATTTATAATTAGGCCTATAAAACAATTATAAATTAATTATAAAATACTGCCCCTGCAACAACAACAATTTCTTCTTTCTTTTATTTTTAATCAGTAGGCCTATTTGATGTGACCATACTTTGTTTTTAGAACCACACCAATTTGACTACATAAAAATAGACATGTCAAGCTTTCTATAGATATATTTCTCATGTCTGTGAGTCAAGCAGACTATACTGAGTCTCGGTTCATTTAGCCTATAAGTCGCGCTCCAGTTCATGCACCAGTGATCGCGCCCGCGCCTGCCATGATTATATTGTCTACTTTATTTGCTTCTTATTTATTAAATCTAGGCAATTGGTTGATGAAACATTGATTTAAATTAAGATACATTTTTTACAAAACGAAATTCACTTTAAGAAAGGCTTTCTACAAAACAAAACTTAAAGAAGTGGTCAAAATCATGTCTGACCCACTTCATGACTCCCGATATATTGGCATCATATGATGCATCTTACTCATGCTGTTCACTTTTCAATATCAAATAGATGAAATTAAAAAATAACATTATAATAGGCCTATTTAAACATAAATGTGAAATACGTTTTCTTTAATGGCTACCAACAGTAGCCTACAGTACAGATAAATTTCATGTCATGAATAAGAGCGGATCATAAGTCAAGAAGGATCAAGCATAATTTATTTTTAGACTTATTTGTTGGCCAGTTGTAGCCTGTGCAATAAATATTAAAAGTTCTAAACCATCTATTGTGTTTTATTGTTCCATAGTAATGATAATATTTACAATAATATATTGAATTTGATAGTTGTCTCTCACGTTGCCCCACAGCAACATTAAAATAGTGTAGATTAGGTACAATGTTTTATAAAAATATTTTATTCTATTTAGTGTCCATTTCATTCATTTAACATATTTAATATTAGGGCATCCAAGTTATTTGACATATTTGAAAAAAGAAAATTAAAAAGTAACCCAATAGTTACTTTCCCTGGTAATTGAGAATGAAGTAACTTAGTTACTAACTCAGCTACTATTTGTGAGAAGTAACTACTATAACTAATTATTATTTTTTAAAGTAACTGGTGGAAAAAGGTGTATAAAGCAAGGCTATACAATTTAGTTCCTGCAGGGACACGACCAGCAGAGTTTAGTTTAACAGCCCACACTAAAGGCTGTCCTGGAGCACATTACCTGATTGGTATTCTGTAGATTTCCTGGGAAGTAGGATAAAGAGGTCTGATGGACTGGTATAGGCTATATTGTACAGTAGGCAATAAAGCTAACAGTTAACATGATTGTACGGATCAAATTAAGACTAGGATGTTTTTTACAGTTATATGCTAGTAAAACACATACTTTCATGCCTGTAATGTATATTTATAGTCTTTACACATCAGCTTGGCACCTTACATGGTTAAAAACCAGTTAATTTCAAGACGTTGGCGTCACGTCAGGTCGTCACGTGGGTCGACACGCTCAGTTAGACGTTCAAAGTACAAGACGTTCAGACAGACGTTCGGTTTGACGTTCGATCGGTCGGTCGGTCGTTCGGAAGCTTGATTTTGGCACTGACCCCGCGCCATAGCAATCATCACATTTTGTTGAAGTCACCCCTCATAGTTGAATTCACCCCTCATATGCATGTTGCAACGTCATATTAATGAGCTCGTCCGAACGCCATAGACTAGAGATGATAGACCTGCACAGTTTTGTTCACACGTATTTAACACGTATTTCACGCGTGAAATACACGTCAAATACATGTATTTAACGTGTTGTTGACGTGTTAAAATTCACGTGTATTTGGCCCTCTCGGCTTTCCATAGATTAGTTTGTGTGTTCAATAAAGTCATGTTGATTTTTACATTTAACGTTACAAGTGTCTTGTGCTGTGTGCTTACAAATTACTGCCGAATGCGGTTTACAGGTTTGATAGAAAGAGAACGATTGAGCGCGTGTGAGCTGGCTGGCCCTGAGCCAAATCAGTGGCGGTAAGAATACTGTCATGTTTGCGGACTAAATACATCAACATGAGAGGCAACGCGAAACGAAAAGAAATGTGAAATAAAACGCCATGTTTTAATGAAAAGTGGTGGAAATAACGGATGATGGGCACAGAATGATAACAAAACTCTGAGACATTTACAATTACACAACCATCACAGGTGTAGCTTGCAAACTCAAAATACATCAGTTATATACTGTACCTCAGTTTAAATAGATGTTTGTGTGTGGTGGTGGTGGTGGTGGTGTGGGTTTCAGGGATGTTTAGATAACTATAAAAGAGTTAACGTTCACTTTTCTTAAAAATATTTAGCTATCAGTTTAAATGCTTCAGTTTGTTTTCACTATATAATATATTAAAACATATGGAAGCATTTAAACTGATATAATACTGTATATCAGTTTATATACTTAAATATTATATTATATAATTATATTTTATTATATTATAATGTAAGCCTAATAATAAATTGATCTCACAAGGGGATTGTTTAGGGCTCCTTGCCACGAAAAATCCTGAAACCTCCTGGTATATAAAATCTGGGAATTTCATAAGCAATAAACATGTAATTTTGATGGTTTAACACTGTCTGATGCTAATAATTGACTGTACAAAAACACATGGTTGTTCCAAACCATCATTGTAACTGCTCAAATTATATTATTATAAAGAATTGAACTGTCCTGCAGGAGGACAGAAATAATTTTTTAATAGAATTTCTTGGTAAAGAGTGGTACAGTTAATACAGCAATGTGAAAAAATCTCAAGTAACCTAAAATGTGCTTAATTTAGTGACTGAACTGCTTGTTTTCAAACATATTATTTAATATATCACTAAGTTACATCAAGGGTCAAATAAAATAGAAACGGCACATTAAAGTTAAATGTTACAGTTGTATGATAAAACCATTTTTTTTTTGTGTGTGTTTACGTTCATTGTACAGGTCTGATATAAAGTATATTTTTTGCTCAGGTGGCCAAAATGTGCGCTCAACAGAGAAAAGTTTTGCTCAGTGAGAAAAAAAATTAGAGGGAACATTGTGTACCACAACCTGCATGGGGATGTTTTTATAATTATATTGAAAGTTCTTTACTTGATAGAAGTATGAACTATCAATCAGGCAACAGAAGTACATGTAGTAGATTGTGTACAAGTTTTGATCATGTTCATAATTTAGAAATTTGCATATCAAATTATATATTACAGTAGGCTTTATAGGGTTAAAATGTCATTTTAATATTACTGAAAGGATGTTCTAATGCTAATCTTTATTCAATATTTCCCAGTCCTTCAGGTCAAGGAGAAACCATGGAGGAAGGTTCTGTGGACAGCTGAGTATGTTTCCTCTAAATATTCTTATCACAGTGTTGCAGATTTTACATAATAATCTTCAATATTAAAGTTGTGATTTCTTTTGTAGTCAAAGAGCAGAGCTCATTGAAAAGATCAGGAATCATAACCCCTGATAACATCTGTCAGCCGATCTCAAATCCTAATGATCGGTCCTGTAGGTGCTGGAAAATCCAGTTTCTTCAACTCCATCAACTCCATCTTCATGGGCCGCATGACCAGTAAAGCCATGTCAGGATCTGCAGGCACTAGCCTCACCACACAGGTACAGATTCAACAGGATTCATAGATACATTTGAAAATGGCATTTACGTTTCAAAGCGCTTTCCGTCCACATAAGCGTCACACAACTGTCAGAAAATGTTACAATCATCTTACTGCGTATGTGTCAAATGTAATAAATGCTCACTGAGATGATACCAGAAGACCAGAATAATATAGCCATAATATAATCATAATATAGTTTGCTATTCTTCTGGCACAATCGTTTTATTAGCATAATATCTCACCACTTACCGGTGCGTCCAGGTTGCACTCAATTGCCATTGCGTTCATGTTTTGCCACAGGGCAGCAACTGCAAGTAGATTTTCTGTCATCTTTACAGGAATGTAATATAAAATTTATCTCAAATAGCTATGTCCTAAAGACCGTAATCCATGCGACCCCAGTGGATGAATCAATGTCTTCTGAAGTGAAACAATAGATAGGCTAGGAAAAATACTAATAATTTAAACTGTTTTAAGTTTCCCACCAACTGTCATACATGTATGGGTTACAGTCCACTTATGGATTCAAAGAGATGGACTGTTTTCTTAAAGATATTTGTGCTTATGTGAAGAAAGTAAGTCATATACAGTCAAACCAAAATTTATTCAGACACCATGAACATTTCATTCATTAATAGTTTATTCACTATAGTATAAAATTAATTTTATGAATTTTACACATGTATTCTATATAGGTGCTTGTGCATTTTCATAGTAATGTACTGTATATCATGAGAATACTGTGCATTACATGAATACTATGCAGTTAGTGTTTTGTGGATTCTAGTCTTTCCTGTCACAACATTACGGAGCCCCAGACATGGCATGCAGCAGGAAAAAAGATAGTAGGCTAAATCATGCGCATGATTTATAAATCGAGGTAACGAAATAGTAAATCGAAATAGTACGTTTAAGTTTCAAAGACATTTTATTCAGTTTCAATTTATATTTTTATTATTATTATTTTTTTTTTTAAGTTATGTTCATTTGTATTGGCCATAGACTGTAAAAAAAAGGTATTGGCACAAAGGTAATTCCATATAGATCCTGTTACAGCCCACGTGATCAAATAGTTGCGCGCGCATTTTGACAACGGAAGTGGTGTTGTTTGGTTTTAACGTTTTAGCAACTCTGAAAGTTTTTCAGGGCTCTCAAGTGTAACGCACTGAGCGTGACAGTCACTCATTTCGGTCTTTTGTCACGCACTCCCGCCACACATTGTATTTCTCACGCAGAAAAACTATTTTTCATATATTGAATATGCCGCTGCGCCGGTGTTACAATATATTCGGTTCCTGAAATATTCTGTTCCACTGGGTGGCGCTTACGCGAATGTTCATGATATTCTCATTTTGTGGGCGTGTCCTTGAGAGAACGCGCAAGCGAATGGAACTGAAAATATTAGTACACACTCCTCAAATCGCATCGGTTTAATGGATTATTTCGAAAAGGTAATAAAATATTCCTTTGGAATATACCTTTGGAACATTGTTTTAGTGACATGTTACAATGTTTACATGGTAGGCTACAATTTCTGGTAAGCTACACTTTTTTATTATTTTTATTCAATTATTATCATTTAATTATTATTGTGATTTGATTTAATATTGACTCATTTGGATAAATATTAGCTAGGCTACACAAGGTAGGCATTAATTTTTCTCAAGAAAAAAACAACTCACCTAACTTAATGCTGTAAACATACAGAGAGCCCTATCAGCTGGCAGTATTATTTAAAAATAACAATTTAAATATAATGCATTTTTATTATAATAACAACTTTATTTAATGCTATAAGTAAAAATATAATAAAGATGTAATACAGTACACATATCAGCCAAAACAGGTTCTGTGTGAGGGGCTGCTAGCTGACAGCGTTCGGTCATTTCTGAGAGATTTACCTCAGACGAAGGTAAGTGTGAATACATAAATCCATTTTGAAAAACATGTTTACAAGAACATAACATTATACGTCGTTTGATGTTGTAATATTTTTTAATCTGTATTTCTAGCATGTCACATTTACAAGCACCAAAACGGTATTTATTGTTTGAATTTCATAATAAAATTGACAGAATCTGAGAGCTGAGATTTTTTTTCTATCATAAGTAACCTGCTCTGTCTAGTCTGTCGGTCTCTGTGTCCTCTTTACTTCGCGATTTTTCTGTGCGTGAGAAAATGGATGTGTGGCGTGAGAGCGTGTGAAAAGCGTCAATTGCGTGTGTCTCACATTTATTGCATTTGTATTAGCTGTTTGAAGAGTAAAAAAAATCCGTGGGTCTTAACGCAATTACAATCGGCAAGTCGGTCGGACTAAAAGGGGAAAAAATAATTAATTTGGTCGGTCCTAAATTGACAGGGTCGGTCGGGTTATGGCAAACAAGAATATTTTTAAGGATGGCCTAATAATTATTTGAAACTTAAGCTTGTGAACATATTAGCAACACAGCTAGTAATGACAGCGTTCGGTTTTATTGTTGTCATCAATTTATACACTTCTTAATTACATTACATTACATTTTTACATTATTACATTATGTTGTCAATAAATTACCTTTATCTGTAAGTTTTGGCCACTGCCATGACATCATCTACCCATGTTCCCTTTCACCAGACATTTTCTTTAATGAGCAGGATGCGCTTTAATTGAAATGTCATTAGAGGGCACCGGCAAGTGTCACACCGTCACACTTCGCAGGCACGCAGTAATGGCGGCAGGCAAGATGGATTATAGGCGTTATAGGATTAATTTCGAGTTGACAAAACCAAACCACTCCAATCCAGCTTTGTTGGTACCATGATGCTGATTTGTGTCAACTCAGGCTTTGATCCTGAGTTTGTGAAGTGTGTGCACATGAATCTGTGACATCAGTGGTGAACAGCCAATCACATGCCTTGCAACAGAAATAAACTGTGATTCACTTCTCACGAGAGCAGACGATTCAATTAGCTGAAAATTAACGAATTTCACATTTACACTAATGGAAAATACTTGTCTGTGAAAGCGACAAATAAAAGAAATTATCTTTCTGGTATCAGTCCAAGTGAAAGTTGTGAAGTTAGTTTATATGGTTAATAATATATAGCGATAGAGACTCAAACATACAAGCTCACATGTAGTCATATTTAAATAGTATATTTACACCTTATTTATATTAGCCTACATATGATCTATATATATTAATATTCATTGAAACTAAGTGCTTAATAACAACTGTTAAACTAAACTTGCATGTGATGTAATGGATTAATAAAAATATAGATCATATACAAATCATATATAAATTATATTATCATTAAAACCAGACAATTTCATCATTAAATATTTGTTTTTACTATATAATGACCTTTAATTTGGAGGAAGAGAAACTGGGGGAGTGACTTTATTGCGTTGGGTGTGTCAGAATCACTTAGCTTACACCTGATTGGTCCAATTTCAGTTTGAGATCTCTAACCCTGAACATAAACTGCCCCGGAGCAGGTTAGCCGTGGAGCGTAAGTTACCATGGCGATGAACACCGCTAAAAGCCAAGTCACTTTCATGGTACCTAAAACCCAGGATTGGTGCAAACTAATCTGAAATTTACCTGGCTAGCCAGCTAATCCAGCTTCATGGTACAGGCCCCTGTAAGGATTAGTCTACTATTAAAGCAGGAATTTGATGTAAACAGTAAGTGTACATAATATTCACATATGCAGTTCAGAGGACATACATACATAGCAGTTACATCATGAAATAATTATAATTAAAATAATTTAAACCTATAGTATTTTACATAGATAACTTTTAAACATAATAATTTTTATTTCACAATTCTGACTTTTTTTTCTTGCATTTGCGTGTTTATTACTTCCAGTTTCGGACTTTATAACTCGCAATTGTGAGTTTATTTCACAATTCTGAGGGGGAAAAAGTCAGAATTGCGGGATTTGCAATTGCGGAATTGCAATTCAGAAAAGACAGAATAACGAGTATATCTGACAATTCTGTTTTTCTTTGTAAGAAATGTGAGATGTAAACTCAGATTTGCGAGAAATAAAAGTCAGAATTGTGAGATATAAACTCGAAATTAACTTTTTTTATTCTTTTATTTCGTGGCTTCCATAGACTTCTACTGCTCAACTGTCATTTTCTGCAACCAGCTAGGCTCCGCCCACAAAAAAACGTCATCGCTGTTTGCAAACACCAAATTGGTCTATTGTTTTGAATGGGAGAAAGTGTAACGCGCAATATGGCGGAATAAGTCCCGCCTTCTAAATCCAAGAGCCAATCGCCGACTGGTAAAGTCATCGCGTCACTTCAGCGGAGACGCGCATTTAGTTCTGCGCATGCGCATTAGCTTGATCCAGCCTGAAAAAATACAGCTTTTTTTGTCATGATTCGGGCGTTTAGAAACTAAATGTATGAGTTGGTTGTTGTTAGATTTCAATGGTGATTTCAAATATGAAATTTAATCGTAAGGTTGGCGAACAGTTTTGGAGAATCTAATGTTTCCCCATTCAAAGAGAGGAGCTGCATGATGCCCAGGATGCCCGAGAGGTGTTTCAAAGATGGCTGCCGAGTGAAATGACTTGTCTTAAAGGGACTTTGGCCTCACGCACACACAACAAAGCAGCGGAAATGTGACATCGCAGCTTGTTCGTTATAAAAAATAAAATACAGTTAAAAAAATGAAAACATACAAAAGGTACAATAGTCCATAGTGCAATCCTTGTTGCCATTCAGCAAGAGCACGTTAAGAGAGGTAACGTTAACCACCATGAGCAACGCAGGTTTACCTTCAGTGACACTAAAACTCTGTAAACTTGATTTTTTTCTCACAGTAATTTTCATTTTGGGTGAACTATGCAAACACATTTGGATTGAAGCGGCAAACATGCAGTGTAAGAGTAAACAAATTACATTATTTAATATTTGAATCACAGCTTATATAGTGTTTTGACATCGACAACCCAAGTGCATTTTACCTCAAACTTGCGACGACATTAACACGCTGACAAAGTTATATTCAGAATTAAAAATATTTTTATACCACTTTTTAATGTGTGTTTGTGTAAAGGTGTTCACGAGATACCAACCTTTAGCGAACTTGCTTTCAACGTCGAACACTCGTTCTCATGGAGACGCGGTGTGCACGGAGGGGAGGGGAGGGGCTGTGTGTGTGTGTGTGTGTGCGCGCGCGTGTATGTGAGAGACGCAGGGAAAGGAAATGCAGCTAAACGTTATTTGCTCTATGAAAGACATTGATAAAGACGAAAACTAAGGACATTTAATCTATAATTTTATTTTATTTTAGTTAGTTTTGCCACACACACATTGCAGTTTTAGTTGGTTATCGTTTTTTTGTAATGCCTCGTTTTTATTTTATTTCAGTTAACGACAATGTTTTTTCCCACCTAGTTTTCGGTTTTTCGTTCGTTTTCGTTAACGATTATAACCTTGGTTTCCACATCATACTCATCATCTTGTAAAGTCACTGTCTGTTTCAGATTGGATGTGAGGGCTGAAGTCTTGGATAGTTCTGGCAGTGTGTGATCCAGACATAATGAAGGCTGTTCCTGAGTGCCAAGGCCCTGTTTTAATAT
Source organism: Megalobrama amblycephala (assembly GCF_018812025.1). Lineage (NCBI taxonomy): Eukaryota > Metazoa > Chordata > Actinopteri > Cypriniformes > Xenocyprididae > Megalobrama > Megalobrama amblycephala. The sequence goes on along the minus strand of NC_063045.1, from coordinate 19,305,350 downwards.
TTACCTCAGAACCTTTAGCATTTCTTCTTTTCACATATTGTTTTAAATGTCTTTTCAATTTGAGTTACATTCATAGAGTATTTACTTCTGTACTTGTTATAACATTTAATGTAATTAGTATTTATATGATTTGTAAAAAAAAAAAAAACACCAAAAAAAGAAAAGTCAATTTTCATTTTAAAGATTATTTTGTGCATTCCAAATAAGCTTTACAGATCTTTAGAAAGGGCTTTAACAATGTTTGTCATGTTTTTTTCAATTATTGCACATGCACCTACAGTATAGGTCATCAGTTACAATAACTTAGGACACTAAAGAGACCTTTTTACTGACTCTGAAAAACACCAGAATAAAGATGACCAGGGTCCCTGATCACCTGTGAATGTGCCTTAGTCCTGCTGCAGGAGATAAGAGGACTGCAGATGTGAACAGAGCAATAAACTGCAAGGTCAGTAATGTAAGATGCCTGAGACAGTGCTAAAGGGAGACAGAAAGACAGCTGATTGTCCTTTCGGTGCCAAACCACATGTAACCATAAGTCCCCCCAGACATGTTTGAGAATGTGAAATGCCTTGATGGAAGAGTGGAGTAACATCTCACAGCAAGAGCTGCAAATCTGGTGCTGTCCATGAGGATGAGATGCTCTGTAAAGCAGCTGGTGCCACTTCAGACTTTCAAATACTCTGTCCATCAAATGTCTGTGAAATTTGTTCAGTTTATGTCTCAGTTGTTGAATATTTTTGTTTGTACAAATATATTTTTTAAGAAATTTGCTGGGGAAAAAAAGAAATTTGCTGAAAGTGAATAACTCAAAATGTTTGAAAAATTTTGTTGTTGCTTTGCAACAAAAATATGTGACAAATAACATCAAGTGTGCATTTACTTGTTTGACTTTAATGAAAATTTGTCATGATATCCAGTAAAATATGAGAAAACATGAAATATTTGTAGTTTAGAGTTGATAAGGGTAGCCTTACTGGTGATAAACACTGAGAATATCAAAATAATCAAGAAATTAAGGATGACAGAATATTCACACCAGTCTATAGCTTAATTTATTAGGACACAGATACATTTGTAGAGGTTTATTTCAAGTTGTCAACACTATGCAGTAGTTAGTCACAGAATGACAACGAAGGAAGCAAACTAATCAAACTATTCAAAAACTTTTTAAAGCCTCACAAATAAAAACACTAATCAGAAAACACATCAGTGTAAAACAAGGTTATTCGCTCATGTTTGCTCTGCTGTATCCTTCTGTTTATCTGAATGCCTGTAGGCTACTCAATCAGGCAAAATAGCTCAGACGATTTATCATATTATACAAACTATGTATTACTTTGAACATGTGAACTGTTGCTTAACATTGAATATTTTATTACCTTTTCGAAATAATCCATTAAACCGATGCGATTTGAGAAGCGTCTACTAATATTTTCAGTTCCATTTGCTTTCGCGTTCTCTCAAGGACACGCCCACAAAATGAGGATATCATGAATATTCGCGTTAGCGCCACCCAGTGGAACAGAATATTTCAGGAACCGAATATATTGTAACAACGGGCAGGAATCAAGCGCGTCTCCCCTGGAGTAGCCTGCCACTTATCAGCCAATCAAAAAAAGAAAGAGGCTACACAGTAGCCAATCAGAAAATAGCACTATTGTATCTGGGTAAGATTTAACGCAACAACCAATGAAAAAAAAAAAAAAAAGCATATCCTGGAATTGTTCACCATCATCCTCGTTCACCCACAGAGGAAAACACTGGAGCTCTGAGCATCACTTTGAGCACAGAATAAGTCATGATCTCCTATTTTAATGTTACAACAAATTCACAGCTTGTTTGACACAAACAATGACAACTTGACTGCTGTTAGAGAATGTTTCCCAGATAATCAGCATCAGTTTTTCATGAGTGTCTGAACTTAGTCAACAGTTTTGCTTGTTAAGTCATGACGTAAGGAACGCCGTTTCCGGGTCCAAGCCTCGACTCATTTCACTTGAGAATGCCATCGACGGCCGTTTATGAGCGCTATTTATTCATATTAAACATCAATCATTTTAAAAAGTTAAACATTTTAAATACTTACAGTCTACACAACAGTTTCTGTGCTCACAGCGTCACAGACATTAATATTTTAACGATTTATAAAAGATGAATCATTATCTGGCCGTCTGGAATTTTGGTGTGGAGATAAAGGTTATGATTATACTTTTTTGGAAGTATTACACCACATCGTGTGTGTATATTAGCACCATTTGTTGTTTTCTTGTGGTATGAGATCTATGAGATAGAGCGTTTTTTTTTCTTTCTATGAGATAGAGCGTTAGGACCCGGAAGCGCTGCCGCGTGACGTCAGACTTAACAACCGAATTTCCGCTTTCTCTGGTTTCAACGGAAATCTATGGGAGTGTCGCAACTTATTTTCAACGGCTACATGTGATGTGACGTTCAGGAAATAGCCTACCTTTAATTTTTATATTGCACAAAGTAACCGTGAATATTGGGTAAGCATCATGGTCAAAATAAATTACATTTTAATACATGTATTAAAAATTCAATGTAATTATTCTACATTTTTTTAAAAAGTAGGCAATTCAGACAATTTTATCGTAACGCTGTCAGTTTCAAACTTGAAAGCCGTGTCTATGATCTGAAACTAGTCTAACTAGTCTTAACTTTTAGCCTATGTAATGCTATCAGTTTCAAACTTGAAAGCAGTGATCTGAAACTAGTCTAGTCTTAACTTTTAACTAGCCTATTATCGAATCAAGTGTTATTGAATCACAGTTATGAAATAATTATCAATTATCCTTATTATGTTCGTCGTTCTGGTTTCATTTTCAATTCAGGTGTTGTGCCAAATTTTGACTCCCCGCCAGACTGTTACACCCATCGTTGAGTCTGCTACCTGATTGGCTAATACAGGCCTAGTCCTTACAAAGTTAACCACTGGTGACTGAGGGAGGATGTAAATATAACATTCTGGAAAAGCTGAAAAAGAGATAAAATTTATAAGATTCTCTACGTTGAGATTAGTTACTGCATAAGGTATAAACTACAATGAAAAATATTTTTACAGCACTGTTCATTTATGAACTTTAGTGGCTATTCCAGTTTTTTTTTTTTAAAGATTAATGTGTAAACAGAGGCCAAATTAATATTAATGTGTTCTTGAAATGTGGATTCCTCTTACATCAAGTAATATAGGGAAGACAAACTGACAAACCTTGGTCAACAATATGAAATAAAATAATTTTTCATTTGCAAAATAAATGTTCAGCTAAACAATATGAAACAATGAAAAAACAATAAAGTAAACAAATATACATAAATAAAAGTTCTCAAATTTATATTTCCGTATTTCTTTTTGTCTTAATGCATAATAGATTTGGGGAAGACATGGATCTCATCGCTTCAGATTTACCAGCGGAAAAAAGAAAGCAGCTCTGTGCCTCACTGGGGAATGTGGAACTGACTCTTCTCTACAAAGCTTCTGTTCATGGATATCACGCTTCTTCCTTCCACCAGCGATGTGACCGTCAGGGTCCAACATTACTTGTAGCCTACAACCTTTCAGGCTACATCTTTGGTGGATACACTAGTGTAGATTATACTCAATGTGGCAAGCAAATTACAGATAAGGAAGCTTTCCTGTTCAGCTTTCAAGATAAAGATGAAGAGGTAGAGAAAGATGAAGAGGAAGATGAAGAGGAAGATGAAGATGAAGTCCTACACTGCATCAAAGTTAACCGTGGAAATAGTGCACGTTTTGATGACGCTGGAATGCCCAACTTTGGCAAACAGTTGTACTTTTGCTATGAAAATCAACCAGTTGTTTTTAATCAGCGGGGTCAATCATTCAGTTTTACTGCTAGTAAGTTGTATGGGAACAACACTGAGCTGACTGAATGTGAGGTGTACAAAGTCAAAGAGAGTAAGTCAATCATCAGAAAAAATGTGTTGCTTAAAATTCACTTATTTAGGCTCTATTGTTAACATTACTCAAACATAAGTTCTATAATAATCTTTGTTCAAAATGTTACAGTCATTCAGGTTAGTTTCAAAGAGAAGCCATGGAGGAATATTCTTTGGAAAGCTAAGTATGTTGCCACTTAGTGTTATTTCATATTTGCAGATTTCATACAGCAATTTGTAATAATAAAGTTGTGATCTGTTTTGTAGACGAAAAGCGGAGCTCATGGAATTGATAAGGAATCATAAACCCCTGATAACATCTGTCAGCCGTGTTCGAATCCTAATGATCGGTCCTGTAGGTGCTGGAAAATCCAGTTTCTTCAACTCCATCAACTCTGTCTTCACTGGTCATGTGACTAACAAAGCCATGTCAGGATCTGCAGGCACTAGCCTCACCACACAGGTACAGATTCAACAGGATTCATAGTGTTTCCTACAGAAGTCTCTCTTCAGGTTGAGGAGCAGCTCTTCAGGTCTTGATGTGTTTCTCTTCTTGGTTGGTAGTTTCGCACATACCCAGTGAAAGACGGTCGTGAGGGAAAGCCACTGCCGTTTGTGTTGTGTGACACCATGGGACTCGAGGAGCAATCAGGTGCAGGACTGGATATTGAGGACATCAGCAGCATTCTTCAAGGTCATGTACCAGACCGCTATAAAGTAAGTGCATTTGTCTCCACAATGAATGAAGATTGAAGTATGAATCATAAAATGTTTGTTTCATGCTAAATCCTCTGAATTCAGTTCAACCCCACAGCGCCGTTTAAACCAGATGAGCAAAAGGCCTCCAAACCTGCATCTCTACAGGAGAAGATCCACTGTGTGGTGTACGTGATAGACGCCACCAAAATCTCCCTCATGTCTGACAAACTAGAGGAAAAACTTGCTGTCATACGCAGTCAATTGAACTCACAGTGTAGGTGAACATATTTATGCCAATCTTGTGACTAATCCAAAGTAGGTTGTACATTGAGTTACCTGCATGTGATGAAACTAACAACATTTGTAGACCACTTTGCATAACTCTTGACTCATGTGAAATGTTTCATGACCAGCTGAATGTTTGTTCAAACATTTTCAGGCATTGCTCAGATGGTCTTGATGACAAAAGTAGATGAAACATGTCCTCATGTGCAGAATGACCTTGAAAATATTTATGCAAGTTCCTACATCAAGGCGAAGGTGAGACATGGTCACATGATCACTTGAACTGTTCCCACAGGACTCAGAGTGAAAGATGTTGTTTGTGTCTGCAGGTTCAGGAGGTGAGCTCTCGGTTGGGTGTGCCGGTGTCTTGTGTGTTACCGGTGAAGAACTACAGTCAGGAGCTGGAGCTGGAGCTCAACTGTGACGTCCTGCTACTCACCGCTCTACAGCAGATGCTTCGTTTTGCAGATGACTATCTGGATGATGTTGATCCCATTTAGGCTATTAAACGTTCTGCATATTATAGATCCGGATATATACCTCTTGATCAGCACAATCAGTCATCTTAAATCAGAAGATTGGCTATTTTGTTTTGTTTGTCCATTTTGGTTTTTTTCATAATCATACAATAACCATTTAATAAAATGATCAGAACAGCAAACAAATATCACTTAAGCTGCACATTACAAAATAATTGTTGCTTTTGTAGTTGCTTGTTATATTGTTAGGCGACGATCAGGTTTGTAGTATACTAGAATGGTATGTTAGAATTGCAAATTATAAGAAAAACTGAATTCAAGATGCTAAAAACTATATAAGCGTTTGTTAAATAATTTCTTATTTCTTGGGCTTCACTTTGTGACTTTCTTTGTGTCTTGGGATTTTTTCATTGTGCACATCATGTACCTACCTAGACAAAACAAGTAGTAGTAGTCCTTGGACACACTGACACTCTCACACGTAACCAGAAGTCGAAGACACACACATTTACACACATACATTTCTTATTTGTTATTATATTTCTTGAAATGCCATACATGGTAAGGTTTGATTATTAAGTCATATGATTGGATGCTCAAGCCATCCTGGAGATTGTTGTTTGACATATGTCTATAAATATGACCCTTCTTCCTGAATAAATCTGAGAATGCTTTGTACCACACTTGATCTGTGTCTGCTTGGTCATTCTGCCACACATCACACGGATTGAGCCGCCTGTTTCTAAACTGATGAATGAGACTACAAATATTCTACCTATGATTGAGATTTTGATCTAACAGCATTATAAAACAATGTGCTTATTTCAATAAATGGATAATTTTGATTGTGTGCTTTACGCTTGAAAGTTTCTTTTATGACTGTATAGATTAAAATAAAAATTAACAATTATACACATTTATATGAATAAACAATTACTATACATACATACATACGTATATATATATATATATATATATATATTCAGTACTGTGCAAATGTCGTAGGCCACCACCAGCTTTGCTGTTTTAGCAATTTTTTAATGACATCCATATTTATTTTTCTCTTTATTAAGATACAAACAGAAAATTAAAGCTGCAAGCAGCGATGAAAGGGCCCTCGCACCTATGCCACAGCCACCCGGTGGCTTTAGGAAAACAGCACGGTGGGCAATATGCATTTAAGTATATAAATATAGGAGGACAACTTCAATCATTGCATTTGCCACACTTCCTGCTACCAGCTGGTGGCGATATGACTGTAACTAAATTTTGGTGTGTTGATGTCTTCAGGCCAGGACACTTATCAAACGAGGCAGATTGAACATTGTATGCTTGAGTTACAACAACTTCCTATTTCATAATGATAATAGCATGCTTTAGCACTCAGCTAAGTGTTGCTAGCATGTTTTAGAATGTTTGTAGCATGTTTAGTACTCAATTGCATATTTTAGTATGTTGACAGTAGTGCATCACAGTGTTAAACACGTCACTTCCTGTTGCCAGTGGTGCTATTACTATAACTGAATATTGTCATGTAGATGTGTTCAGGGCAGGACTCTTCTCAAACATGTGAAGTTTGGGGCAGATTGGATGAACAATGCATTCCAAACGTGATATATCGCCCTCGGAAGGGCACTTCGAAGTGAAAATGATCATGGCCGCCATATTGAAGGGTCGTTCCAAACCGAAGTGCCCAAAACTGGCCACTTCAAAGGGCCCTTCAGAATGAAGGATTTCAAAGGGTACAACTGATGGACACTACGGGCCCCCATGATCCTTTGCACAGGGAAGTTGTTTGACGTCACAGAATAGGTAAAAGAGGCTCTGAGTTCGATTTTACCAAGCGGCAACCTCCCCCAGTTTCTCTTGAGGCCAATACGGAAGTGAATTAAACTGCAATTCATCGACTGGCCGCTAGGGACAGGCTCCAAAAGAGAGCAAAATCTCATTGAGTCCCATGTTAAACTGGCCAATTTTAGAGCAGAAAAAAACATGATTACAGGTTGGTACAAATTGTGGTTTTGGTCTATATAGCTAATTTTGCCCTTCATGACAACTCTGAGGGGGGTGAATTTTTTTATAACTCATCCGTTTAAATTATATTAAGCCTTAAAGTTCTGCATAATTAAGGGCGTGGTCACTTGAGTGACAGGTGGATCGCGCTGCTGTCTGTGAGCTGTCATTTTACCTCGGCTAATTCCAGCCGCTGAATTTGGCATCTCTGCCGTGTTTGTGCTTTTTTCTGTATTATTTTATTATGTATGTATAAAAATTCCATGATGTTACTTATTTACCTACATGTTAAATCTGATATTTTATTCTTACACTTTACAGAGACCCAGTCAGAATGGAATAATCTGAAAAAAAAATTATATTGACAAATGTAGTAATTTTTTTTTATCTCTAGTGCTGTTTTTTGTCTCACTAGGTGTCTATGCTTCTTCCTGATAATGATGATGACGAGAAGGTAATTAATTATTCCTTTCTCAGAGAAAGTGGACTGTGAAGCTATAGAGTCAACATAGGTATTACAGAAATAAAATTATTTCACATTTTTAAATAGTTGATAGTGATATGATGTAAAGATTTGGTCACTGACAAGCCCCAGTCCTGTGCATGGCCAGAAACTCCGTGCTGGACTATATATATTCTGCACATCATCAAAGAATAACAACATACTGAACCCTGCAGCAGAGAACATATGCTGACTGCATCCACCAAATGGAGCCACTCTTGATAACTGCTTTGGATTTATAGATGACACTGTACAACCCATAGCCAGACCAGGTGTAACTCAGAGGATCCTATATAATGGTCACAAACGCATTCACAGTCTAAAATACCAAGCAGTAGCCATTCCTAATGGTTTGACTGCCCATCCGTACGGCCCTGTAGGTAAGTCTGAATAATTTAACAGAGGGAAAGCAGCACGACTCTGGAATGCTGGCAGAATCTGGACTGTTGACATTGCTGCACTCCAGTCTGTTAGCCAATAATTTTCCTCCAGCTCCACTAACACTCCCACTGGCACTGATGTGATGTCAGGTTCATACACCTGGTCAGCCGGTTCAGATGAAGATGATGAGAAATTTTCAAACAGGTTTCCACAAACAAAAGATTCTTTAATAAAACAAACTCAAATAATCCAAATGCAAGAAGGCAATGCAAAAGCATCTCTACACAAAAACAATACCAGTCAAAAAACTGAATGAAAAGGAATGTAACAGAGGCTAGGCCAGCTAGTAGTCGCTGTGTGAGTAAACCTCACTCCTCTGATCTCAAGAGATGCTCTAGTGACTGACGCTAGAGGTCGCGTTAGAGCATCCAACTCCCACGCCGGAGACCCAGGTTCGAGGCCCATGCAGAGCGGGGCGAGTAGGATCTGGGTGAGGGGTTACAGGAGGAACTTAAAAACCTAGAGTGATTGAACTCAAATGATGAACAGGTGATGACTCATTAATCAGAAACCATAGTAACAAATGAAGAGTGGGAAACTGAAAAATGGAAAAGAGGTAATAGATAGAAACAAATGAAAACGAAACCAAAACAGGCAGTTCGTGATAATACATTGCATTTACTGTTAATATGGCAACACCGTATGGGAACGACACTCAAATGACTGAATGCACGGTATACAAAGTGAAGCAGAGTAAGTCAATCATCATCTTTTGTTATTTATGTGAATTAAATAATGTAATATACATTCTATATATACTTCAATGGCCAGTCCCTCAGATCAGATCTCTGTTGTAGAAGAAGAGACAAGCTCATAGAAATGATCAGGAACCATAAACCCCTGATGACATCTGTCAGCCGTGTTCGAATCCTAATGATTGTTCCTGTATGTGCATGAAAATCCAATTTCTTCAAATCCATCTTCATGGGCTGCATGACCAGCAAAGGATAAAGGTATTTGCTAAATATATGTACAATGTTTCAGATTAAGTTGTTGATACATACCATGTGGTTCTAAGCATTCCCCAGATTGTCTTGATGACAAGAGTAGATGAAGCATGTCCTCTAGTGGAGGAAGATCTTCAAAGCCTTTATATCAGTTCCTACATCAAGACGAAGGTGAGACATGGTCACATGATCACATGAACTGTTCCCACAGGACTCAGAGAGACTGAGGTGTTGTTTGTCTCTGCAGGTTCAGGAGGTGAGCTCTCGGTTGGGTGTGCCGGTGTCTTGTGTGTTACCGGTGAAGAACTACAGTCAGGAGCTGGAGCTGGAGCTCAACTGTGACGTCCTGCTTCTCCTCAACTGTACAGATGACTATCTGGATTATGTTTGTCCTGTCGAGAACCCCTTCCTATAAATCACTGCTGGTGGAGAGTTTTCTTTTGAGGCTGTTAACACTTAAGGTTTTTAATTTACTAAGTGTTAATAAATTATTCGGTTACTGTCTTTTTCCCAGAGGCATGTATGATGCTCAGTTGTAGAATTTTCCTTTGCTCCTGTTTATTATTGCACCTTTAAATCCTTTGTGGTTCAGTGTCAACTTCAGTGTTGTAAAAAAAAAAAAATCTCCAAGATGAATGCTTTTATAGAGACATTTTTATAATGTTAATATAACCTTTACAAAAACACACCAAAGCAAACATCAGTGCTAATAAACATGAACATGAACTTGATAGTCTTGGGTCAAAGTCCACAAGAGAAGCAGAAGTGTTTCGAGGTTTCTTGCAAAGAGCGTGTGTTCTTCGAAACGTAAGTTACAGAGTTTGTTAATTGACAGCAACACTTTGAAAATGCAGGCAATAATTTATAAAAGTACTTAAGGTTTCAAACTAAGTTATTTGATATAAAATCATTGAATAGCATTTAATCTTCAGAGGCTGTTCGATGGCTGCAGCCTCTGAATTGGGACATTTATGGAAGTAAAATAATAACAAACGTTTTTGAAACAAAACAGCCTGTTGAATTGCACTAATTGGAAAAAAATGCATTGCATTAGCCATGCTTGCATTTTAATGCATAGCCTATTTTTAGGGCTTGCATTTATATGGGCTGAAATTCAACACGATTGTGACAAGACCAGAGGGCTGTTTCATAAAACAAGACTAGAATATAAGTCAGGTTTATTTTAGTTGCTCAGACTTATTGTCAGTGAATTCTGTTTCATAAAGCAAACTTAAATTAGTTCAAACTCAGTTACTCGGTTGCTGGGAAACTAACCTGGTCCGGGGCAGGCTAAAGGTGGATGCAAACTGTGCGATTTTGGCCACGATTTGGTTGTCTGAGAAAAATGTTGCAAATCCTAAAAGATTCCTACAATCCTAGGCTAAAATCTGTAGTCGTTGATCGCTAGTTTTACATGTTCACCGACAGCTGATTAATGACCGTAGCGACTGCAGGACTGTGCGCCAAATCTTCTGACACTGCCAGAATTTCGTCAGAGGTAAAATTTGATCGCAACAGTCATTAATCGGCTGTCGGTGAACATGTCAAACTTGCGATCAAAGACTACAGATTTTAGCGTAGGATTATAGGAATCTTTTAGACTTTGTAAAATTTGTCTCAGACAACCAAATCTTGGCCAAAATCGCACAATGTGCACCCACCTTTAGCCACCATTTCAGTCCCACGTGTAATCAGTGGTGTAAAGTATTTGAGTAAAAGTGATTATTTACTGTACTTAGGTATCTTTTTGGCTACTTTGTAGTTGTACTGAGTATCAAAGATATTAGCAACTTTTACTCTCTACTTGACTACATTTATGAACAAGTAAATGTACTTTTTACTCCTCTACATTTGTAATGAGTAATGCAATTACAAATTACATTTTGCACGGCACCTAACTTTTTCTGCAGCAGTTTGTTTCTGATATAAAGAAGCGATATCGCCATCTAAGGGCATTGAAGGTACTATATCTTGTGCGTTTTGCCTTCACTGCCCCAAAACTTGTCAACAAGGCTACTTTACGTGAATGTGAGTGCATTAGCAGGTAATTGCTGATCGCATCTGTTTGATTTTTGAGATGAGGTCATGACTGCAGCTGGTGATGAGGCTCAAACCAGCAAGTACAGTAGACTTTGATTATTTAATTTTACTTAACATTGTTTTATTTATCAGCTATATTGACAAGACCTTTTTGAAGGATATCGGTTAACCTATGACCTTTTTGTGCACTTGAGCTTAACTGAGACTTGAGAATTTGTAGACATTCACGATCACGATTTATTGCAACATTGAAACAACATTGAAACAGCCCTCAGGGTTGCCAGGTTTTCACAAAAAAACTGTCCAATTGCTACTCAAAACTAGCCCAAAACTAGCACAATTGCATTTCGGTGGGGTCCCACGGTAAAAATCGTGTTCCGGGGGGTAAAATCAGCATTTTTGGTGGGGATTCTCTGGTAAAATTCGCATTCCAGGGGCTAAATATCATGTTATATTTGGGGTCGATTCAACTTGCGGGCATAAAAAAAAAAAAAGCGGCAACAGTGTAAAGGTAGCCCAATTTGGCAACAAAGAATTCACTTCACAAAGAATAACAGAATGAACCCGGCTTAAATAGGGTAAGCTAAACAGGCTAACGAGACAGCTGAAAACAATAAGTCCAGACAAAAGATTATGGGTAATGTAGTCCTTGATGGAGTGACAACAGTCTGGGGTGGAATGCACTCTAGTGGCTATCAAGGGCACTCCAGCTGGTGATCGTGACAGCCAGAAATGCCCGAAAGAACAATCAAATCATTCTATAAGCATTTTATAAAGCATGATTCAATAAAATATTTTCAATAAAAGCAAACAGAAGGTAGAATTCAGCCTAATTCTATATAACTCATTCAAGGAAGAAAATATGAACATATAATAGAAATATATATTAAAATACAATTGCTTAAATTTTGTCTACTAAACAAAGTTAAGTTTCTCAATATCTCAATAATTTCATGTTAGGACACAAATGGCACTTTCTCCTTAGAAGGCCAAAGACTGCACAATAAAGTTTATGTGCTTGGCTTAAGAGATTTCTTTATAACTTGTATTTTTCTTTTGGCACAGATGCAAAAAGCCAATGTTAGAAAAGTCAGCGCAGATCCCATCATTTCAAATTTAACTGAAGAGCAAAGAGAACATCTTTGTGCCTCACTGGGGAATGTGGAACTGACTCTTCTCTACAAAGCTTCTGTTCATGGATATAATGCTTCTGCCTTCCACCAGCGATGTGACCGTCAGGGTCCAACATTACTTGTGGCCTACAACCATTCAGGCTACATGTTTGGTGGATACACTAGTGTAGATTATACTCAAAGTGGCAAGCAAATTACAGATGAGGAAGCTTTCCTGTTCAGCTTTCAAGGCAGAGCCTCTGTCTGCATCAAAGTTAACAGTGGATATAGTGCCCGATTTGATGACGCTGGAGTACCAAACTTTGGTGAACAGTTGTACTTTTGCTACAACAATCAACCAGCTGTGTATTATCGAGAAAGGAATGAATTCCTCGGTATAAGCGGGAAAAGTAAGGCATTTAATGTTAATATAGCAACGCTATATGGGAATGACACTCAGCTGGCTGAATGTGAGGTGTACAAAGTGGAAGAGAGTAAGTCAATCATCAAGTCTTCATTACCACTTCACAAATTTTATACACATAATTATGTACAGTAAAGAATAAAACAAACTTTATTCTTGAATACCAGACCCTCAGGTCAGTGTTGAGGAGAAACCATGGAGAAATGTTCTGTGGACAGCTAAGTGTGTTTCCACCATTTCCAGTTTTTGTTATTTCTCTTTTGCTAATTTCCTATTGTAATCTGAAATAGTAAAACTGACCTCTGTTGTAGACGAAGAGACGAGCTCATGGGATTGATCAGGAATCATAAACCCCTGATGACGTCTGTGAGTCGGGTCAGAATCCTAATGATCGGTCCTGTAGGTGCTGGAAAATCCAGTTTCTTCAACTCCATCAACTCCATCTTCACTGGTCATGTGACCAGCAAAGCCATGTCAGGATCTGCAGGCACTAGTCTGACCGTACAGGTACACAATCATCAGGGCTTCAGGACCTGCTTATAAAACAACAATTGTTTCACAATGGTTCCTGTTTGTTGGTAGTTTCGCACATACCCAGTGAATGATGGTCGTGAAGGAAAGCCACTGCCGTTTGTGTTGTGTGACACCATGGGACTTGAGGAGCAATCAGGTGCAGGACTGGATATTGAGGACATCAACAGCATTCTTCAAGGTCACGTACCAGACCGCTATAAAGTAAGTGTATAGGTTCATGTTTCTGGGCTTGGAAATGTATATTGATCTTTCATTTCCATTACTCTCAATTCAGTTCAACCCTATGGCACCATTTCAACCAGATGAGCAAAAGGTCTCCAGACCTGCATCTCTACAGGAGAAGATCCACTGTGTGGTGTACGTGATAGACGCCACCAAAATCTCCCTCATGTCCGACAAACTAGAGGAAAAACTTGCTGCCATACGCAGAAAAGTGAACTCATTGGGTAAATGAACATATTTATGCCAATCTTGTGACTAATCCAAAGTAGGTTGTTCATTAAGCTACCTGCATGTGACACACCTCAACATTTTCAGGCATTGCTCAGATCGTCTTGATGACAAAAGTAGATGAAGCATGTCCTCTAGTGGAGGAACATCTTCAAAGCCTTTATGTCAGTTCCTACATCAAGACGAAGGTGAGACATGGTCACATGATCACATGAACTGTTCCCACAGGACTCAGAGTGAAAGATGTTGTTTGTCTCTGCAGGTTCAGGAGGTGAGCTCTCGGTTGGGTGTGCCGGTGTCTTGTGTGTTACCGGTGAAGAACTACAGTCAGGAGCTGGAGCTGGAGCTCAACTGTGACGTCCTGCTTCTCACCGCTCTACAGCAGATGCTTCGTTTTGCAGATGACTATTTTGATGATATACGTCCTGTAGAGGGCAACCCTATATAAAGTTTTTTTTCTTTGCTGAGTTCTTGTGGCTAAGGCCAGATTCAATATAAAGGCCACATCAAAAGCTCTGCAAATCATTTACATAGCTTACAGAAAGTTAATCACAATGTCATTTGCTTTCATGCAGAAACATTCAGTACTTTTATACTTGTGGTCTTGAATTTCATTAAACTACAAAAATATGTCATTTACATCATTTACTCACCCTCAAGTTGTTCCAAACCTATATGAATTTATGTCTTCTACTGAACACAAAAGAAGATATTTTGAAGAATGTTGGTAACCAAACAGTTGATAGGCCTCACTGACTTTTAGTATTTTTTCCACCATATGCTTAAAGGTGCCCTAGAACGTTCTTTCACAAGATGTAATATAAGTCTAAGGTGTCCCCTGAGTGTGTCTGTGAAGTTTCAGCTCAAAATACCCCATAGATTTTTTTAAATTAATTTTTTAACTGCCTATTTTGGGGCATCATTAACTATGCACCGATTCAGGCTGCGGCCCCTTTAAATCTCGCGCTCCCTATTATCGCTCCATCTGCCATTTTTCGCTATTGTTCTTGCTTGCTTACCTAGTCTGATGATTCAGCTGTGCACAGATCCAGACGTTAATACTGGCTGTCCTTGTCTAATGCCTTGAACATGGGCTGGCATATGCAAATATTGGGGGTCATACATATTAATGATCCTGACTGTTACGTAACAGTCGGTATTATGTTGAGATTCGCCTGTTTTCGGTCTTTTAAACAAATGAGATTTACATAAGAAGGAGGAAGCAATGGAGTTTGAAACTCAACGTATGTCATTTCCATGTACTGAACTCTTGTTATTCAACTATGCCAAGGTAAATTCAATTTTTGATTCTAGGGCACCTTTAAATAATATTCTTTGGAATGTGTTGTTTACTACTGGTGAGTCTTAAATATTTTTTACAAAAATTATTTAATATCAAATTTTAAATATACATAGAGAAAAAGATAAGAAATACAGTATTTTTGAGAAAATAATTCAGAAAAAAAATTAAAATTGAGAAAATAATATAGCCTACATTCCTCTTATTGTGTTGTTAAATTATTTAAATGAAAATCTCATGGGGTACTTCAAGTAAATATTTTAGGGATTTGGCTGACAGAAAAGTTTTAGAATACCAGGCCTAAAGAGATATTATTTATAGCATCTTCTAGAGTTAGATTGCGGGGTGATGTCATTTGATAGGGAGAGGAGAGTGACGTTACTACGCGTTCGGCTGCTGATGTGGAAGCAGCGTTTCAGTATTTTCTTCAGAGAGAAAGTGAACTGAGAAAGGTAAGATGGTCCTACATAGTTGATATGATTTTTTTAAGTAAAAAAGTATAGCGCGCATATATACAATATATATATAACGTTACACTAAATAAGGCTTTGTATTTTATTTGAGCATATTTTGCTTTTAGTTTCAGTTTCGATTCCGGGCAA
The DNA here is from genome assembly GCF_018812025.1 of Megalobrama amblycephala. Lineage (NCBI taxonomy): Eukaryota > Metazoa > Chordata > Actinopteri > Cypriniformes > Xenocyprididae > Megalobrama > Megalobrama amblycephala. The sequence continues at coordinate 19,289,604 of NC_063045.1, read as the reverse complement.
TCGGCTGAGCTTTCGGAACACAAGCCTTATTTGCCCTGCTCGTGTGTGTCAATCACACTGAACTCAAATAATATATATCCTTTTTCTTGTTTAGATGTATACTTTACCTGGATCCGGAGCGACCAACACCTCTAAATTAACCGAAGAGCAAAGAAAGCAGCTTTGTGGATTACTGGGGAATGTGGAACTGACTCTTCTCTACAAAGCTTCTGTTCATGGATATAATGCTTCTATCTTCCACCAGCGATGTGACCGTCAGGGTCCAACATTACTTGTGGCCTACAACCGTTCAGGCTACATCTTTGGTGGATACACTAGTGTAGAGTATGCTCAAAGCGGGCAGCATATTAGAGATGAGAAAGCTTTCCTGTTCAGCTTTCAAGGCAATAATCCTGTGCGCTTCAATGTTAGCAGTGGATGTAATGCCCGTCTTGATAACACCGGAGGACCCAACTTTGGCCAAAAGCTGTACTTTTGCTACAACAACCAAGCAGCTGTATATGATCAATCAGGGCAAATATATGATAATGCATTCACTTTTAGTTCTGCAACACTATATGGGAACGACACTCAGCTGACTGAATGCGAGGTGTACAAAGTGGAGCAAAGTAAGTCAGTCATCAGAATAATACAGTTAATGATATTGTAAATGATATTATAAACTCTAATCTCTTTCAGTTAAATTTAAAAATTGTCAGTTCTTTATATTTTTTTCCAACAGGAAGTACTCAGGTCAGTATCAAGGAGAAACCATGGAGGAATGTTCTGTGGACAGCTGAGTATGTTTTTCTGTTGCTGAAAAATAATTCATTAATAAGATAAAATTCCATTTTGATTAAACAATATTTGTGATCTGTTTTGTAGACGAAGAGACGAGCTCATGAAAATGATAAGGAATCATAAACCCCTGATAACATCTGTCAGTCGTGTTCGAATCCTAATGATCGGTCCTGTAGGTGCTGGAAAATCCAGTTTCTTCAACTCCATCAACTCCATCTTCATGGGCCGCATAACCAGTAAAGCCATGTCAGGATCTGCAGGCACTAGCCTCACCACACAGGTACAGATTCAACAGGATTCATAGTGTTTCCTACAGAAGTCTCTCTTCAGGTTGAGGAGCAGCTCTTGATGATTCAGGTCTTGATGTGTTTCTCTTCTTGGTTGGTAGTTTCGCACATACCCAGTGAAAGACGGTCGTGAGGGAAAGCCACTGCCGTTTGTGTTGTGTGACACCATGGGACTCGAGGAGCAATCAGGTGCAGGACTGGATATTGAGGACATCAGCAGCATTCTTCAAGGTCACGTACCAGACCGCTATAAAGTAAGTGCACTTGTCTTCACAATGAATGAAGATTGAAGTATGAATCATAAAATGTTTGTTTCATGCTAAATTCTTCTTTTAATTCAGTTCAACCCCACATCATCATTTCAACCGGATGAGCAAAAGGCCTCCAAACCTGCTTCTCTAAAGGAGAAGATCCACTGTGTGGTGTACGTGATAGACGCCACCAAAATCTCCCTCATGTCTGACAAACTAGAGGAAAAACTTGCTGCCATACGCAGAAAAGTGAACTCACTGGGTAAGTGAACATATTTATGCCAATCTTGTGACTAATACAAAGTAGTTTGTTCATTGAGCTACCTGCATGTGACACACCTCAACATTTTCAGGCATTGCTCAGATCGTCTTGATGACAAAAGTAGATGAAGCATGTTCTCTAGTGGAGGAAGATCTTCAAAGCCTTTATGTCAGTTCCTACATCAAGACGAAGGTGAGATATGGTCACATGATCACATGAACTGTTCCCACAGGACTCAGAGAGACTGAGGTGTTGTTTGTCTCTGCAGGTTCAGGAGGTGAGCTCTCGGTTGGGTGTGCCGGTGTCTTGTGTGTTACCGGTGAAGAACTACAGTCAGGAGCTGGAGCTGGAGCTCAACTGTGACGTCCTGCTTCTCACCGCTCTACAGCAGATGCTCAACTTTGCAGACGACTATCTGGATGATGTTGATCCTGTGTAGGGCAACTTTTTTAAACATGCTTTTCGTAGAGTTTTTCCTCAGTTCCTGCTGAGATGCAGCCAGATTGTTACATTGGCATTAATAGCATATAGGTGGCTTAGTTTCCATCTCTGTACAATAATGTATTTTAAGTTAGGAGATTGGTATATTACTTGTATTAGATTTATATTGCAGCTCATTTAATGCAAGAATGCTGTAAGATCAATCTGATCAAGTTTACAGTAGCCTATAACATTACAAATTAGGACTGTCACACTGTTCTAAAAGAAATGCAGCTTTTCATTAGTAAAGTCCTTTTTGGAATGAGCTATTCCTTATTTGAAAGCAAAAACTGTAAATTAATTCTGTATGGCTTGCTGATTGCAATTAAATATTATCATACCAAGTTATTGCTTTGTATCACCCTGTAGGTCTGTATGATGATTCTTTTTGCAGTAACGAGTGCTCATTTTTATCTGCTCTGAAACCAACAGGATTCACTGATTTATTTAGGTAATTTGCCCAAGGTTATGCACAGATTTATACTTAATTTGCAACTTTCGACCCATAGGTGGCAATGTCAATGAACTCTTATAGTACTGGGATATAATCCCAAAGTCATTCACTGACTTGATTATAAGATGCCAAAACATTACCAATATGTTACCATGATTACCAACTGTCTGTTTAGCATATCAAAATGTTTTTAATATATTTTATAAAATGGTTAGTTCCTGTCCTTGATTCTGATTGGTCAATAGCTGTGTTATATGCACAATAAAACACGGCTATGACCACCCAACGGTTCTGTGTATCACTACACAACACCCTTAGCAACCACTCTTAGCAATGTAAACTTTATGTTCTCAATTGATATTGTTCATTGAAGTTTACTGTGTTATGTAGAAGAGTATTGTGATAAAAAGATAGAGTGAGTGAGTTTATTACCTGCCTATTAAGATTTAGCATTTTCCTTCAGGTCAGTCCTATGTTCATAATAAAAAATCTGTTTAAATGTCCGATGTATTATCTTGTCCTTTAAACAGTTTAGGGGTTTTCCGTCACTGACAGCGCTAGTCAAAGCATTTGTCAGTTGCGTCTTGTTCCGTGTTCACAACAATTCAGACTTTTCAATGTAAAAGTCTTCACTACTGACTGACACACTCTTAAAGACAGTCTTTGCCGCTATCTAATGGTGTAATAATGTGACTTCTGTTGCTGTTCACGGTCAGGGATTATTTTTTCCGGCGGAAGGAAGGCTTTTAGAAAAAGTTTGCTTCATTAAAGTTGCATTGATACATATTTTTGGCTTTAATATTTGTATTGTGTGGTAACCTTTTAATAAAAGCAATGAGGTACTAGAGGCTGTGCTGTATCGTGAAGTCACTCCGCTTCACGTCGTGCCTAACAACGCCCTTCAGCCGTGACTTATTCACGATACAGCACAGCCTCTCATACCTTATTGCTTACACATATAATATTATACTGTTCAACGGACAGCTTTCTTCATGTATATTATAACTCTTTCGATGAAACAGGAAACAATACACAACTGAAAAGTATATGTGACAGACATGGAGACCCCTGGTGTTCACTATGAACAGTTACTAATGTCTAAGCAAAGAGAACCTGTTTGCTCAGACACAAAGTCAGGTGAGGCATCGATGGGCGGTTCCTACACCACAAACAGGTACTTCTGTTTGTTCAAACAATTAGTGCAGTTTTTCCATCTGCCTCAACACACACTGTTTTAGAGACCTAAGAATTCATTAATGCTTTATTGATGAATTTCATTGCTAAAAACGTTCCTGTATTACAGGAATGAAGGAACTTGACAGAACAGGTTTGACTTGGGTGTAACATCCTATGCACAAGTGAAGTCCGTGTTACTTTCACACAGCGAGTGCTCTACGAAAGGTAAGTTACATGTACAAATTATTAGAGTATAAAATATTACATACAAATATTCTAAATTGGTTTTAATTTTTTTTTATTGATTAGTGTTTGGAAAATATGCTGTGAAATTAATATATTTTGATTTGACAATTCATATAACTCTTTGTACAGTGGCAGTTTAAAGAAGCAATGAACAGAAAGATTAAAGGAAAGTAAGTACAAAAAGATAAAATTTAATTGTGTATTAGTACATCAAACAAACAAACAAATTAGTACACAAGCCACAAATGGGAAAAGTGACTTCTTTTTCTTTACTTTTTCAACAAATTGCCACTCAAAGAAGGTACTTAATCTTCAGAAAGTATTGATCATGAGCAGGACATCAAAATAAATATGAGCTTTTTTATTTTCTATTCATTTTATTGATTTGTAGTGATTTGCAATCCTGCTACCAAAATTCCAAAATTTGGGACTCTAAATACAGTTTAAAGCCCTGATCTGATCAAATTTGGGTCCAAATATCATATATAATACCTTATATTTACAATAAATTAAAGCAAAATATTGATTTGGTCATTTTTTCTTGCAACAGATTTGGTAACAGGGTTGAATGGTAAAGCTTTATGAATGCAGTGAGTACATCTAATCATGATGTTAAAAAATAAATGAAATAAAAAAATAAAAATAGGACCAAAAGGTGTACCCTGTTAGTTGAATGTGCTGACTGAAAATATTAGCTCATAAAGCTCAAGTTTATATTTGTATTTGCATGTCTTTGTCTTTAAGGATGCATAAAAGACAAGTCAGAGATGATACCACAAACTCCCTCACTTCTGATTTAACAGAGGAGAAAAGAAAGCAGCTTTGTGGATTACTGGGGAATGTTGAACTGACTCTTCTCTACAAAGCTTCTGTTCATGGATATAATGCTTCTGCCTTCCACCAGCGATGTGACCGTCAGGGTCCAACATTACTTGTAGCCTACAACCGTTCAGGCTACATCTTTGGTGGATACACTAGTGTAGAATATACTCAAAGCGGGCAGTATTTTACAGATGAGGAAGCTTTCCTGTTCAGCTTTCAAGGCAAGATCCCTGTCTGCATCAAAATTAACAGTGGACATAATGTACGTTATGATGATGCTGGAGTACCCAACTTTGGCCAACAGTTGTACTTTTGCTACAACAACCAACCAGTTGTGTTAAATCAAGGAGGGAGTGCATTTACTGTTAATGTGGCAACAATGTATGGGAATGACACTCAAATGACTGAATGTGAGGTGTACAAAGTGGAACAGAGTAAGTCTATAATCAGGAAAAGTGTTTTTATGCACATGTAGTTGTGTACAATAAGCTTTAGTCTTTTTAAATAATCTACTTTAATCTTTATTGTAAACATTTTATTTATTGTGGCAGGCTCTCAAATCAGTGCAGAAGAGAAACCATGGAGGAACGTTCTGTGGACGGCTGAGTATGTTTCCGCGAGATCTCGTTTACTCATTTTCTATTGTAATTTGATATATAGCTATAAACATGTGACCTCTGTTGTAGACGAAGAGACGAGCTAATGGAATCGATCAGGAATTATAAACCCATGACGACGTCTGTGAGTCGGGTCAGAATCCTAATGATCGGTCCTGTAGGTGCTGGAAAATCCAGTTTCTTCAACTCCATCAACTCCATCTTCATGGGCCGCATGACCAGTAAAGCCATGTCAGGATCTGCAGGCACTAGCCTCACCACACAGGTACAGATTCAACCGGATTCACAGTGTTTCCTACAGAAGTCTCTCTTCAGGTTGAGGAGCAGCTCTTCAGGTCTTGATGTGTTTCTCTTCTTGGTTGGTAGTTTCGCACATACCCAGTGAAAGACGGTCGTGAGGGAAAGCCACTGCCGTTTGTGTTGTGTGACACCATGGGACTCGAGGAGCAATCAGGTGCAGGACTGGATATTGAGGACATCAGCAGCATTCTTCAAGGTCACGTACCAGACCGCTATAAAGTAAGTGCACTTGTCTTCACAATGAATGAAGATTGAAGTAGGAATGATAAAATGTGTGTTTCATGATAAATTCTTCTTTTAATTCAGTTCAACCCCATTACACCGTTTCAACCAGATGAGCAAAAGGCCTCCAAACCTGCATCTCTACAGGAGAAGATCCACTGTGTGGTGTACGTGATAGACGCCACCAAAATCTCCCTCATGTCTGACAAACTAGAGGAAAAACTTGCTGCTATACGCAGAAAAGTGAACTCACTGGGTAAATGATCATATTTATGCCAATCTTGTGACTAATCCAAAGTAGTTTGTTCATTGAGCTACCTGCATGTAGTTTGTTCATTGAGCTACCTGCATGTGACGTTCCTCAACATTTTCAGGCATTGCTCAGATTGTCTTGATGACAAAAGTAGATGAAGCATGTCCTCTAGTGGAGGAAGATCTTCAAAGCCTTTATGTCAGTTCCTACATCAAGACGAAGGTGAGATATGGTCACATGATCACATGAACTGTTCCCACAGGACTCAGAGTGAAAGATGTTGTTTGTGTCTGCAGGTTCAGGAGGTGAGCTCTCGGTTGGGTGTGCCGGTGTCTTGTGTGTTACCGGTGAAGAACTACAGTCAGGAGCTGGAGCTGGAGCTCAACTGTGACGTCCTGCTTCTCACCGCTCTACAGCAGATGCTCAACTTTGCAGACGACTATCTGGATGATGTTGGTCACATGGAGAGCAACCCTATATAAAGAGCTGCTGTTAATTTTCTCAACAATTTTGAGGCCAGATGTGTGTTATATATGATACGGGTTTAGACTAGAATATAGGAACACTGTTGTCTCAGTTGAGGTATTTTATGTTAGTTTACAACAATAATGGTCACTTTGTACACTTCTATTGTGTCAACTTATCAACCATACAATCAGCTTTAAAATGTAATAATGAAATGGTGAGAAAAATATATTTAAAACTGTCAACATATAGGCCTACTGTTTGTTATAATAGCTATTAAACATTACACTTACTGAGGTTGGTCTGCTATTTAACGTGCGCGTGATTTTAAGACGATACATTCGTATTCTGAACGAATTATCGTGATAAGTAGCCTAGTATCCCATAAGTGTGTTCAATTAATTCTTAACAGTTTACATAAAATTATTATTATTAATGTCAGAATTTTACTATACAAAAAACCCTAGCGTAGGCTATATAAATTTCTTAATTTTCACTGAGTTCGCATCTGAAATGGAGAAGTAAACTAACGCTTCGGGCGATGCAAGTTCGAATCCCGACTCAACGTCCTCCTTTTGCTTTCGGTCTTCCATTGCACTGTCCTATGAAATAGCTAGAGGCAAGAGTTTAAAATATAACTAATATAAAAAATTATAAGAGGAAACGTAAATGAAGCTGAGGAACTAGCAGAACAAAGTAAAGATAAATATACAGACTACAGTTGAATTGCCGTTACTGTTTATTGAAACAACGAAAGGTGTGAATCAAATGAAGTCAAACATGGACCAAGAACTATATATTTACTGTCAGATAGTTACTAGACAGACGACATCTGCAGGCTGGAAAAGTGAAACTGAGGAACCGACAAACCAGACGCACAGAAGACAAGTCCTCTGTCCTAAAGATTACGATATAAAAACACATGTAGCCATCCGCAGAAACCCACAGGGCAGCTATCAGTTCATATTAAACTGGCATCTCTTTCTTAATTTGTATAATTAGTTTGGCATTTTTTAAATCAGTTTCAAAAATTACAAAATAGGAGACAATAATATATTTTTTTTTTACATCAGCGTAAATATGGCGACTTGTTAGCATGAATAAGAGCCATGCAGATTATTTCAATCCGCTTGGTGAAATATAACACGTATAGGAAAACTATTAATATGGAGATCCTGACAAGTAGCAGAAGAAATGAATCGCAGTTGTATATTTTGTCTCCATATGGCTTTTAAGTTGCTCTGACACTAGCGATGCATCTGGCGACCTGGTTTTCTTTTCTCCTTAAAAAAGAAGACATCTTCTGCATGGCATTTGACACTGAATCGCTCATGTATATCTGTTAAATAACATAAAATAAACAATATGTGCAACTTGGCATGAATATCGTGTGGTCATCGCAACGTCTATGAACAGTCTATGGAAAACTGCGAAAATGGACGGAAAGGGAATGTCACTGCTTGTTTCCATACATGGTCAATTTTCTGTGCTTTTCAGTATTTGACATATAAAGAGGATATTCATATTCAAAATCGTAAAAAATAATGAAACACTTCTTTCAGAACTGTACAGGATTAAAATAAAAATCAACATTTAGTTATACATATTTATAAGCCAAAACTGTTACATTTATTATTTCTATATAGAAAAACAAAAAAGATTTTTTTTTTTTTACTTTTAATTGTTAGCTGAATGCAGTATTCCCTCAGAGACCCCCCCCCCCCAAAACAATTAGACCCTTTGAATTGACGGTCTAAAGGTCATAGTTTATGTACTTGCATGCTAGAACTGACTGCTTGCTAACAAAAACTCCATCCACAGAAGTGGATAACTGGGTGAATATGGGTAAAAGTAGTATATATCACTCTAGTACTTGTTACTATCCACTAGGTGGCATCGCAAGCAAAGGAAATTATAACAGTAGTAAGTGCATCTGGGTGGAGAGGTTTGTTCAAGTCCTTAATTAGTCCATGTGAGGGAATACTGCATTGCCATGTTGCGTTGCTAGTAGTGTTCATTAGAGAGCTTCTTTCTACTCCGATTGGCCAAGTGGAAGGGTCACGCTCCTCTACCCTTTGGTTAAGCCCTTGGCGAGTCCTACTGGCCCTCTTTGGGTGAGGAGGGTGACTGGTTACTGGTGGAATTCTTGAGGGAGCCCAGTGTTTTACTGAACCAGGAGTTTTTGGCAGCTTGAACCTCAGTCATCAAAACGCCCCTCTGATGCTCCAGCTCCTGGCACATTACATAAACAAATAACATTGAAGTTACTGTAAACTGTGACATATATATTGTTTGTTAGAATAACAAATGTTTAAGAATAATGTAACAGCAATAACAGCACACGATTAAACAAGTAAAAATTACGAGAATAAAGTAAAAATTATGATATTAAAGCAATAGTATGTGAACAAAGTCAAAACGACAAGATTTAAGTAAAAATTACATGAACAAAGTAACATTGAGATTTAAATCAAAATTGTGTGAACAAAGTCGTAACATTGAGATTTAAGTCAAAATTACGTAAACAGTCATAACATTGACATTTAAGTCAAAATTACATGAACAAAGTTGTAACATTTTGAGATTTAAGTCAAAATTACGTAAACAAGGTCGTAACATTTTGAGATTTAAGTCCAAATTATGTGAACAAAGTTTAATGTAACATTGAGATTTAAGTAAAAATTACGTGAACAAAGTTGTAACATGACTGAGATTTAAGTCCAAATTATGTGAACAAAGTTTAATGTAACATTGAGATTTAGGTAAAAATTACGTGAACAAAGTTGTAACGTGACTGAGATTTAATTTCAAATTACGTGAACAAAGTTTAATGTAACATTGAAATTTAAGTCCAAATTACGTGAACAAAGTTGTAATGTGACTGAGATTTAAGTCAAAATTACATGAACAAAGTTGTAATGTAACATTGAAATTTAAGTCATAATTATGTGAACAAAGTTGTAATGTAACATTGAGATTTAAGTCCAAATTACGTGAACAAAGTTGTAACATTGAGATTTAAGTCCAAATTAAGAGAACAAAGTTGTAATGTAACATTGAGATTTAAGTCAAAATTACGTGAACAAAGTTGTAACGTGACTGAGATTTAAGTCCAAATTATGTGAACAAAGTTTAATGTAACATTGAGATTTAAGTAAAAATTACGTGAACAAAGTTGTAACGTGACTGAGATTTAAGTCCAAATTATGTGAACAAAGTTTAATGTAACATTGAGATTTAAGTAAAAATTACGTGAACAAAGTTGTAACGTGACTGAGATTTAAGTCCAAATTATGTGAACAAAGTTTAATGTAACATTGAGATTTAAGTAAAAATTACGTGAACAAAGTTGTAACGTGACTGAGATTTAAGTCCAAATTATGTGAACAAAGTTTAATGTAACATTGAGATTTAAGTAAAAATTACGTGAACAAAGTTGTAACGTGACTGAGATTTAATTTCAAATTACGTGAACAAAGTTTAATGTAACATTGAAATTTAAGTCCAAATTACGTGAACAAAGTTGTAACGTGACTGATATTTAAGTCAAAATTACATGAACAAAGTTGTAATGTAACATTGAAATTTAAGTCATAATTATGTGAACAAAGATTTAATTTCAAATTTGAACAAAGTTTAATGTAACATTGAGATTTAAGTCCAAATTACGTGAACAAAGTTGTAACATTGAGATTTAAGTCCAAATTACGTGAACAAAGTTGTAACATTGAGATTTAAGTCCAAATTAAGAGAACAAAGTTGTAATGTAACATTGAGATTTAAGTCAAAATTACGTGAACAAAGTTGTAATGTAACATTGAGATTTAAGTCAAAATTAAACAAACAAAGTTGTAACATCAGAGGTTAGTCAAAATTCTGAAAATAAATTTGTAAAAGTTGAGATAAAAGTCGAATTTATGTAAATCAAGTCGTAACACTGAGGTTATAGTAGTAATACTTGGAAAATAAATCTTACATTTTGAACATCTAATTCAGAATTACAAAAGTTGGGATATTATGGGAAGTTGCAAGGAAATCACGTAGTGAAAACATTACGACTATTCTAAAAATGTTACAAATAGTAATGTTATGACTTTATGTACTATTAACATGGCACTAATATTTAGTGAGATACAACTATATCTATAACACTGATTTCAAATGTGTTTATTATAAACTAACAAGTCAGTAGTTTAGAAGAAAATTACAAGTAGCTAGTCACAAATCTCCCTTTAAACAGAAATAAGTTGATTTCGTCCTGCAGCTGATGAGCTGATTAGCTAGAGTAGCTGAGTCTATAAATCTATCTTCACCGCTACGATGTTATATATGCTGTGACGACTGACCTGGATCTTGCACTTGGCCTCCACCAGCTGGAGTTTGGTTTGCGCCAGCTCTAGTTCTAGTTCTCTCAGCTGGGCCTTGAGCGAGTCCTTCTCCTCATCCATGTCTGTGTCCCGGTTGTCCTGACTCACCGCCGGGATCTGCAGGGGTCCGTCTTTGCTAAACACTTCCCTACAGCGCTCACACGCCATCACTTTAGCCTGGAAGAACAAGATATTCTGTTCGTCACATACTCAATAGGCCGCATAAGGGCAGTCAAAGACTAGTTACCCACCTTAACTATATCCAGTTCCTCTTTTGTGGATGCTTGCTGTTTCTCCAGCCTCGTACTTAACTGGGAACATATCTAACACAAACAAAAGACCAAATTTCTTATTATACTCTATCAATCACAATAAATACTATAAAAGATGTAAGATCCTGAGGATGTGTTATTTTAGTATCATCGAGATACTATTATAGTTTTTATAACTAGTTTGAATTCTTTTTTTTATATATATATATATTCCATTTTCATTTTAGTAATTTTTGTTGTGTGTTTGTCTTTTTATTTTTTTATATTTCTATACAGTTTTTTTTATTATTATTTTTTTTTTCAGTTAGTGTTTTAGTTATTTTAGTACATAAAGTTAAATTAAATGAAAATGAGAAATGTTTCTTTGGCAAGCAACTAATTGAACTAAAATAAGTTTATATATACATTTTCCCCCCCCATTTTTTCCAGTCAGTGTTATTTTAGTATCATTGTGATACCGTTATATTTTTTATTACTAGTTTTAATTTTTTTTTTTTTTTTTTTCCCATTTTCATTTTATTAATTTTTATTTCAGTTTTAGTTTTAGTTATTTTAGTACATCAAGTTAAATTAAATGAAAATGTTTCCTTGGAAAATAACTGAAATAAAATGTTTTTTAACATTTTATTTCAGTCAGTGTTATTTTAGTATCATTGAGATACTAATATATTTTTATTAAAATTTTTGAATTGTTATTTTTAAATTTTTCATTTTAATTTTAGTTCATTTTTTTTGTAATTTTATTTTGTTTTTATCTAATTTTATTCATCTTTATTTCAAGTTTCAGTCATAACTAAAAGAAAAATAAAAAATAATAAAGAAGTTAAAGTTTATTAGTCAAACAACATTTTTTAATGGTTCTAGTTTAGTTAACTATAATAACCCTGATTCAGTTAATATTTATTTTATTTAAAGTTTTTTTTTTTTTTTTGTATTTACTGTAATACCCGATTCTTGAATACCCCTGCCATGAAATGTGGAGTGAATTTAGAGGCTTATGGGATTTCTAGATTGGGACACTCAAGCAAACCTGTTTATATTCTGCTATGATGGCTGTGGTCTTCTTGATCTCCAATTCCGCTTTCTCCAGCTCTCTTCTGAACACTTCCTTCAGCTGAAAAGCAAAAACAGTCCCGTTCATGTCTATAGCAGGCAAGTTAAATACTACATAACGTCAGAGACATTTACAGTCTTTGATCCTCGTACCTGTGCCGTCTCCTCCTCTTGTCTTCTCTTCTCCTCCTCGGTCTCTACAAGACGTTGTTTAGTGTTGAGCAGTTCTTTGTTTAAAACATCAGCTTTGTCCTCGGCCTGAGAATGCAACACTTTTTAACACACAAGATCTAAACAAAAGCCAAATGTATAGCGTGTTAACTAGTGTAGAAGTACCTGGTCCAGGTCATTCCTCAGTGCTATCTTGCTGGTCACCAGTTCATGGGCAAGATCATCGTTCTCCTGCTCCAGACGCATACTGGCCTCCTGTAGTCGCCGGTTTTCTCTCTGCAGGGACACATACACAGTTAATTTATTACTTTATATAGGGGGAACTCATGCAGGTTAACAGACGGAGACTGAAAAGACTGCGAGGCTAGCTTTGCAAAAGCTACAGACTTAAATTTCCCAAGCACTCACATGTAAGCATAACAAATGTCTATGAAAGAACATGATTGTGTAAACTGCACCATTTTGCAATACATGAATGCAACAAATTAAAATGGCATATACTAATTTTATTGCAAAATTCTCCTATGGAATGTTTTAATATTTTTGACAGTTGACATTTTCTGTCACTTCTGTTATTTACTTTTTGCCAGCACAGAGAGCATTGCTATATAAAAATAATAATAGTAACATATATATATATAATTATATATAAGATATTATAATACCATTAAAAATTATAGATAGGTGATAAATATTAAAATATAATAATAGGAAATAAAGAAGTAAAAAAAAATTCTAAAATAGCAAAAGATTGTAATAACAGTAAAAAATTAAATATAGTAAATAAATTAAGATAATAACTGCAAATAAATAAAGGTAAATTATAAAAAAATAAAAAAATGTAATATAAACTACAGTTAGGAGATGAGTTAAATTAATAATAGCAAATAAATAATAGATGGAAATAAATCAAGTAATTAATAGTCAAATAAAAAAATGCATAAAATAGTAGAAGATTATAATAATAAAAATATAGATAGAAAATTAATATATGGGCAAATAAAGCTATTAAAAAACAATAAAATAAAATAGCAAAAATTATAGATAAGTAATAAATTAAGATAACAAGAGCAATTAAAGATATATTACATAATAAAGGATTATAATAGTACAAAGATGATAAACAAGTAATTAAGATATTAATAGCAAATAATTACAAAAATGATCATTTAAATATTTAAAATGGTAAATGAACATGCTCACATATAATCAGTGCCTGTAGAATTAGGCAGAAATTGAAAGCAATCATGCATGTTTGTATATTAAATATTAAAAAAATGTAATTTAAATTATATTCCACATAATCCATAATTCAGTAGACTGGCCCTCCCACCTCCCAAACAAAAACAGGAAACACCAAAAAAAGCTGCACATTGACTACAAGACACTAAAATGACACTACAGACCAGGGGTGTCCAAACTCTGTCCTGGAGGGCGGCTGTCCTGCAGAGTTTAGCTCCAACTTACAACAACACACCAGCCTGGAAGTTTCCTGTATGCCTAAAAACCTTGATTAGCTGGTTTGGGTGTGTTTAATTGGGGTTGAAGCTAAACTCTGCAGGATTGGACACCCCTGCTATAGACTAAGAGCAGTATATAAAGACAGTTAGATCACATGCTGATCTAGAATCGGTTTTTTGACATCCAGTCTTGAGAAATCAAACTAAATGACCACAGTGTGACTTCTGCATTGCCATATTAGAGAGCTGGCGTTGTCTCCCACTGCCTCACATGACACACATTTCCTTATCAGGAAGGGGAAAGCTGTCATCTGACTTCCATTTACACAAACACACACACATTGCTGGTTAGATTGTGCACAGCGGTTGATATAACATGGAAGGACTTGAGGCCAGCATGTCAAATGGATCAGAGAAACAAACACACATGCAGGCAGATGTTAGTAGCCAATGAGCGCTGGTGGGCTGAAGGCTTACCTGCACCGTCGACCCCAACACAGTCAACACTACACCCACTAGAACAAGAACCGCAGAGGCCTTCCCCATCCAGCACCGCCCGACACATACAACATCGCTTGTCCATGCTCCACCCCCCGCCACAGATCATTGGTTAAATGAGTGAGTGAGGGAATCTCATTGGTTAGATGGGTGAGTGAGGGAGAGGGTAAACAGGAAGTGACAGCAAGGAAACCACTGAGTAATGGAGCTTCCTTTAATAGCATGCTAGGCTTTTCAACACTGCATGTTGCTTGTGAAAGCACACATTCATAAACATATTTAAAAAAAAAGTTATACATACTGCACAGGATTACACATTTTATTTTTTTTTTTCATGTGAAGAATATAAACTTAAAAAAATAAAAAAACCTATAATACATTCAATAAATGCGATCAATTTAAATAAAAAAGCATGTTCTTTTGCCTTTTAAACATTCCAGTTAATGTAAACAAGAGACTCAAATGTGCCAACACAAAAGCTATGTGACAGCTTTTTTTTCTTTTTTTGAATTTATGATAAAAAATAAACAAGGCACTTAAATAAAAAAATGTCACTCTTTCCTTCATTAAAATGCTCAAAAAATAAATTAAAATATTTGGTGTACAAAACAAAAATCTACAATTCGAATGTTTGGCGAGCGCTTTGCTCTTTCCCTGCGACGTACAGCGTCTGTGGTTTCCAGTGCAGCCCGCTACACAGTCCTGAACTGAGACAGAGTAAGACGAAGATGAAGATGAACGTAGGAAGTGAAGATGAGGACTGGAGAAGGGGGAAGGGGCTATATCAGGTTCCTGCTTACCTGATATCTGTCTATGGGGTCTTCCTGCTGCAGTTGGCTCTCTCTCAGAGACTGATACTCCTTCTCAAACTTCTTCAACTTCTTTGTCGGCACCTAAGAAAGACAGAAAATCAGGTTTGTAAAACGTACACAATCACAGAAAACATCCATAAATGTGTTTAATACTGTTTAAAATAGTCAAAGCTTCCCCCCACCAAAGAATGTATATGCAATTATACACATATTTACCATTAAAGTGTTAGTTCACTCAAAAATGAAAATTCTTGCATTATTTACTCAGCCTTAAGTCATTCCAAACCTCTAAGACATTCATTCATCTTTGGAACACATCTTTGCCTACGCAACTACCATTTCATGCCCCAGAAAGGTAGTAAAGGCATCATTTAAGTAATCCATGTGACTCCAGTGGTTTAACCTCAATTTTATAAAGTGATCCATATGTTTTGTTTGTTCGTTACAATGGAACTTAAAAAATATACAGTGCACAGCATAAATGAGTACCCCCCCTGAAACTTAAATCCAGCAATTACTCTTTACTTAGAAGTCATGTTAGGGTTCTTTATAGATATAATGTTCCAGCAAGTCTGCTTGATCAATTACCAAAGAAGCATGTCAAAATTATTCAGAAAAATAAGATTTTCTTATCAAAGTGACAAAATGTTGTGTTGCAAAAATGAGTACACCCTCCTGAAAGTTAAAATAAAACTAAATAATTTTTTTCTGGTGTAAGTTTAAGTTAAGTTTTCGTTCAACAAGTAAGTATGTTGAACAAAAACATTTAAAGATATGTAATTTCTTGACATTTAAGTGTTATATAGCCCACTGAATCATTAACGCTGACAACAACAGAAGCATTTGGGAGAGAACTGTCAGAAGACCTATTTTTTTTAGCAAAAAAGAGGACAGTGGCACAAGAGGATTACCAAGTCATAGTTTTAAGTGTGAAAATATTGCAAAAGTAACAGATATTCAAAAACAATGGACTTGTGACAAGGCCCCTGAAATAATAATTTTAAGCTTTCATTTAGTGATGAGGGATTTTTTTTGCTAGACAAAGAGCAGGAGAAATACCAAGCAAGTGTCTCAGAGCTCAAAAGCTATGAAATGAGTGACTGTTTATCTCACAGAGTAAGAAGCAGCCTGCAGAAATGACATGCATGGTTGTTGTCCTCACTGGAAGTACCTACTGTAGCCAGTCAGTTAGCTTTTTTCCAAGGCTCATATTTACAAAATACAGACTTCTGGGAATCCATACTCTGGTCTCAAGAGACCAAGTCAATAATTTTTCCCACAGTTAAGTTCAGTGGTATTAAAGCTCTTATATAGGGATGCATGAATGCTGAAGGTGTGAGGGAGTTGTGCTTTATCAATGCTGTCATGAATTCACACACCACTGTGTGATGTAATACAAAAACTTGAAACAGAAGATTTTTTTCAACATGACAATGATGATTTGCATTCTCTCAAGGTGAAAAACCTTTTGTGTACATGTACTGCACTCAGTCTCCAACATTCTTGAGCTCCTGTGGGGGATTCTGTAGAGACGAGTTGAGCAACACTCCTCATTAAAGATCAGGGCATTTAAGGAGCTCATCATCCAGGAGTTAAACAGGACAGATGTGATCATTTGTCATGAACTTGTACAGAGCAGTATTTCAGTATTTCTATTTCAGATAAATAATTCTCTTTTGAACTTTCTATTCATTAAAGAATCCTGAAAGAATTTCTACAAAAATGTTAAGCAGCAAAAACCGTTTTCAACATTGATAAGAAGATCCATTATTAATAACAGAAGAGCATAATTGAGCATATTAGATTGATTTCTGAAGGATCATGTAACGATAATGACTGGAGTAATGGCTAATATGTAATTTTCCCACATATTTGGTAAGATATTACTCGACAAACAACAATGTGCAGCATTATGAGCTCTTACTACACTTCCTTAACTAAAAAGCAAAACCATCTCAGGAGCCTTTAAAAGAGCAGCGCTCCTGTCCGTTGTTATGGCAGCATAGCCGGAGTTAGCATGGAGTCTCTGAGGGTGGAGCGTGCTCAGTGAAGCCAGTCCTGAGGGGATCTCTTCATCCGGGTTTACTCACTGCTTTACAGCAGGGGACTTTGTTTATTACACTCTTCATTCAGCAGGTCTGGGATCAGTTTTCATAAAGCCTTTCATAATTGGCTTCTTCATTTGAGTTTGAAACTGCTCTCACACAAAGCAGAAATGTGTATTGCCACCACAACAGCACTTTGAAGGCAAACAAAAAGACACAACACGCTTGCGAATCGTGTAGCACATCAGCAGCGTTCACACTCCGAGTCTCCATGTTTCTGCTTTATTCAAGTCCAAAAACATAAAAAGACCCTTCTTTTTTTCCTCTTATCTCAATTTGCATCACTTCTTCTGAACAGGAACTCATTATTGACCATCACCCATGGGACCATATAGTGTGTTTGATCTCTGACCTCAGGATGAGGGTCGCTGGAGCAAGAAGCTGTTGCACCACTTGTGTTATCAATGAAGCCACAGTGGCACTCAAGGGTATTTTTATTTTTTTTTTTTGCAAAAGCAGTTGTAACAATGATGAGGCAAAAGCTTGTGCTTGGGTAAGCTTGACTTCTCCTTCTGCGAAAAAAAAAGGCTTCAAACAGCCACCTTTGCCTTTCTACTCCAACACAAAGTGTCCGTTGTACTGTTCAGAGGAATGTGAACATGATACAAACTCTTCAGAACAGAGTGCACTAGGAGGATAACCAAACAATTGATTCATAATATCAGGACAGCAAAAGAAAAGAGACAGAAAAAGAGAAAGGAGAGAATACAGTTGCTAGGGGGTTTCTATAGGGAACTGGGTGATTGTTAGGGTGTTCTGGGTGGTTGCTAGGGCCTCACTATGCATTTTCTATGGAGCTTTGGGTTGTTGCTAGAGTGCTGCTAGTGGTCCAAGGGCCCACCTCCAAGTCTATATGATATTATGGTGTCTAGATATCTCTTAAAGTATGTTTTCTGTCTGTTTTATCAAAAATATGAAATACAGAAGTATGTGCCAGTGTTTATAAATACTTATTGTTAGGCTTAGTGATGCTTGCCTTAGAGAAAGAGAGGAGTAGAAAGGAACAGGCAGCAGCCTATTAATCTGACAGTCGGTGGTGCAGATAAGAGACCAGGCTTCATTAGACGAAGAGATGTAAGAAGAACGCCCAGTCCGGATGTGCTGTGTAGCCACAGACCACAGAATGACACGTTGAAATGGCACAACCAACATGGAAGTCAAATTCTCAGCACAAACATTCATTCGGTTTAACACTCAAAGCCATATAGATACGGAAAGTTTGTCAGGGAGATTTCACCTCAACAAACGTGGTTGGTGTAAATGACGAGTTTATATATACACAAAACACCTACACAGGTATGAATGAGTAGCTGATCTCCATTTTCCATTCAAGTTGACGTTAACAGCACGTTGTTTCCAATGAATGTGGATATACAGCAACTGAAACGTGTCTCGATACTAAAATGAGTGATTTCCCACCAACTTTTACAGTACATATACTGAAAACTGACACAGCAACTGTTTTACACCCAATTCTTGTTGCTACAACCAAAGTAAGAACTGCAAAGCTTAATTTTGGTTTACTGGAATTTGTTAAACCAGTGCATTTGCCCAGACAATGTTTGAATATTCAGGTCACTAGGCTCATCTGAGTATTCAAAACATCTACTTGAGGGAAAAAAAAAGTCATAACATGCAAAATTGCATTAGGTCGACAGGCATTCGCTCCTGAACACAGCCATGTTCATCTTCTTACCAACACACACACACAAACACACACACACACACACACACACACACACACACACACAGTATTTTCAACTCCGGACTTGGCATTCCTTGGAATAAGGACATAATGTGGAAAATTGTACAGCCTTGTAATTTCATTAGATGACATTTCTCACAGAGCGGAAAGCCTGAGACAGTATCAAATGAAAAAGCTCTACAAGAAAAAGGCTTGTACAACGAGTCTAGATGGCATTCTTTCTGCCAAATAATTAAAAAAAAAAGAAGGTAAAACAGCCATTTGAGTGAGACTTACCACCGGTTTAGGTTTGGAGTTGGCCACCAGACTGGCAAAGAAATCCTCTTCATTGATCTGATTGATAACGTGTGCGTCGTAAGCCACCGTTATCGACACTTCCTGCATCATCTTGGCAAAGTTTCTGCGAGGAGCTCTGAGTGAGACAGGTGAGCTTTGAGAAACGAAGGAGGGAGGGAGGGAGGGAGGAAGGAAGAAGGAGGAGAGAGCTGACAAGACTGCAGAGACCGGGACCAGTTGACAAGTTTCTTTATGGGTAAAAGCCGGCCCCTTAGGCGGGAAATAAATGCAGGGGGGAAGAACCATAGAGGAACATGCACTCACAACCTGGTTTTGTCTTCCAAGGATTGTGTATTCCGCTCGATTCCTTCAAAGAGACGAAGCTCTGTGCTTGTCCACAGACTCTAAATTGCAAGTTGTGCAGGGACGACTCTTACCGCCACGGTCTCATGGGTAGCGGTGGTTACCACTGGAAATATGAAGAGCGAGGCAAGCGGAAAAGGTTCAGAGGCAGGGGAAATTTGGGTTTGTCAGAGAAACCACAAAGGGGTCTTCTAACTCCCCTGGTAGTTCTCGCATTATCTTCTCATCTAACTGCCCGAGCCTTGTTTTTCCTCCAAAGAATTCAAGCCGGTCTGTTCCTGGTTTAATAAGTATCCAAATGCAAACATCTACAAGCCAAAGACTCAAGATGGCATGTGCTAGAGTTCTCCAAGGCTGATTCCTCTAAGCCATTTCCATTCTCAAAGCATGTCTCCTTTCGATTAAGTCCCCTTTCAATATCAAGAGGATGTGAAATTTGGAATTTGGCTCGTAATCCACGGAGGGGGAAGTTCGTACAGCTTGTGCTTTCGACGTGAGCAGGTGCCTGTGAATTCCATCACCCTGTAAGCTTATTACCCAGCGACTTGATCCTCTTTAAATTCACACCACTTCAAAAAGAAACGACCGCTTTGCATTTCCTCTTCTTGAACGTGATTGGAAATGGTCCGGATCACGGGTGGCAGAAGTAATCTGTGCACAGCCTCATGGTGTGTGTGTGTCCAGGTCTGATACAGAGATACAGCAACGAGGCTTCCTGTCCTTGCCACATAATCTCCTCCCTCCCAGCCGTATCATAAAAAACATCCAGATGACATCCCAGTGGCAGAATCTTCTAGAAACCAACAAGATCAGTGTAAAAAGGGGGACGGTGAGTATAAAAATAACAGTTTTGAGGTGGAATGGCAGTTTAAACGTTGTTTATTCGCCCAATCCAGCGCTGATTTTGGATGAAACACCTCATTGATCTGCTCTCCTGCCTGCCTTTCACTTTTGTTTGTAGAAGATAAAGAGGAAAGTGTGACTAAGTACACATTCGCACACAAGGGCGGCAATGAGGCGTGGTCAACACAGACGCTGGGAGCAATGACGGTGCAGAACTCATTTATGTGGGCAAAACGCCACTTGGCATGATGACGAGAAAATCCAGTTGCAAAATAAGAAGGATCAAGCGGCTTGTGCTTATGGTCTTCTCTCGGAAGGAACAAAAACAAAAGATATGAGTGAAATGCAAGTAGCCCAAACAAAGTGCATGGTGTAAATGTTGTAGGTGTAAACCCATCCGTCTCGTTTGGGAGTGGAAGGGACGTGGATCAAGGGTGCATGTAGGTGGGTGTGGACTGTAGGGAGTTGAAAGTGCCATACAAGGGAAAAACAAAGGATAGTGATCCTATAGACTCTGGTGTAAAACGAAGCTTGTCTCTCTTCACTGAATCATTTGTAAGCTGATGAATGCACCTGTTACATCACCTCTCACTCAGGTGCTGGTTTCCCACAGAGTGCATCTGCCTCTCTGGTTTCTTATTTCTCTCTCGCTGTGTACTAAATTCTGCCAAATACATGGTTCTCTGTCCAATCTCTGAGAAGAGTCAATTTAGCACTGCGCATAAGATACTGATAAATAAAATAGTAGGAAGTATACAGCATGAGTCAATCCCGTGTAAAAAGTTTTTTGGCATTGTGACATTATTATTATGACGAAAGTATATTTTGTTTCGAAATTCTAATACTTATTTCTTTAATTTTCAAAATTCTCAAAAAATTATTTAAAATATTACAGAAAATTACTAAGTTAAAATCAGCAAAAATTAAAAGTAGTACAAATACTAAACTGTAACATTACAATAATTATTTAAATAACTTTTTTCTAATTAAAATAAAATATATAAATATACATAAAAATATATATATATATATATATATATATATATATATATATATATATATATATATATTTCGTGATACAGATATTCAGTATACAGAATGCACAGACAGCAAAGAGTGCATACTTAGTAGCCACATCCGAGAAAATATCCCTTTAACAACACTGTTTGGACAAAACATTCTCGATGTCGGAATTAATTGTAGTGTACAAACAGACATCTCCAGTTAAATACTGCATTATACAATTACTGCATTACTGAAGCACAGCAGTGAGTGACTGGGGGCACAGGAAATCCTGCTGTTAGTGCATTTACAGAGAGGAGAGAGAGAAATACTGGGGGTGGGATGAACCCAGTATCATCTCAATCTCTACTCCTCCTTCCTTCCTGAACACGCACACTCAACAACACAATTGCCCCAAACAAAAATAAATCGATAGAAGAGGCACTAACTCCAGAAGAAAATGGGTTAGAGCGTATAGAAGTCCTGTGGAATGGGTTTGAGACCGAGAATCGTGTTTATCCTTGAGTTCTAATGCCACCTTGCCACAATAGAGCCTTGAAACGCAGACAAGGTCTCTGCATTCTCTGAATAACTGCATGCTCGGCTTTGTGGTGTAGCGCTTCAAATTTCTCAAACAATGCAAAAGCGACCTGGAATTGCATAATTTACTCCTTTACTACAAGTCTATACATTTTCACCTATTTCATCATCTGTCAGGCATAAATCTGACTGCTTAGACAACACACACACACACCTCTTCATTATAAACCACACAATCTGAAATATCATTCATGTTCAAAAAATAAATGTATAAATGTTTCAATATGGTTGTGAGTTTGCTCAAATCAATAGAAATCAACTAATACTGGCATTAAAAAGATAGCAACTGATAAAATAAACAAAGGCACATTGTTTCTGATGGCGAGTGCTTTGAAAGATGTTTTGAGTAGATTTTTATATTTTTTTACCTTGATATTGCAGGCTTGCTCCATAAGGCGCCGAGCATTCTCTGCCGCCCTGTAGCGTTTTGGGAGCTGGACCCGGAAAAATTTCAGTGCACCCTCAAAGTCAGCCTGAAGCAGGTCTTCTTTGGAGGTCTGCATGCAAACAGAAAAACAGAACTTGTTAAGGGTCATTTCAGGAAATTACCTCAATAAGCAGCATGAAAAGGAACTTAGCCTGGTGATTATGTTCCGCTTATATTGTCCTTTTGTGATGTGAACCTGACAACCGCACAAAATTTAAAAGAATTCAAAAGACCGCTGTCTGTGTCATAATTTGTCAAATCTGATATTAAAACGATATTTGCAGATACTAAAGTCCATCTAACCAATGACAAATAGAGTAAGGAGACTTGTACAGTTGCAACATCATGACTAAGGAAGTACCAATATTAAAAGCCTGACCAATAGCGATAAGCTAATAATTATTTTTATTTTATGGCCGCCAAGCAATATTTGGCCAAACCATAAATCTACACTTTGCAAACAGAAAAGAAACATTAAAGGGTTAGTTCAGCCAAAAATGAAATTTCTGTCATTAATTACTCAACCTCATGCCGTTCCAAACCCGTAAGACCTTCATTCATCTTCACAACACAAATGAAGATATTTTTGATGAAATCAAACAGGTTTCTGAACCACATATAGGCAGCAACATCATTGCAACTTTCAAGGCCCAGAAAGGTAGTAAAGACTATTTGCTCTATTGTATTTATCTGTGATGATGCTTGTAGTTTGATTATTATTTTTTTAATTTTCTTTATTTTTATTTGACAGTAGTCCTATTTTCCCTGAACATAGCACATACCGAACCGTACCAAAACTGTGACCCTAAAACCGTGATAAGTACCAAACCGTGGGCATTTTGAACCGTTGCACCCCAAGTAAAGACATTGTTAAAATAGTTCATGTGACTACAGTGGTTCAACCTTAATGTTATGAAATACTTTTTGTGTGCAAAAACCAAACAAAAATAACAACTTTATTCAACAATTTCTCCTCTTCCATGTCAGTCTCCTACACTGCTTACGTTGTAGAGACAGTGCAGTGCTTCCGGGTTCTACGTCAGAACGCCGACTCTGCATTGACAGGGAAGAGAAGAAATTGTTGAATAAAGTTGTTATTTTAGTTTTGTTTTTGCACACAAGAAGGATTCTTGTTGCTTCATAACCTTAAGGTTGAACCACTGTAGTCATGTGGATTATTTTAACAATGTCTTTACTACTTTGGACCTCAAAAGGTGCAATGACGTTGCTGCCTATGGGTGATTTAGAAACCTCTCGGATTGCATCAAAAATATCTTTATTTGTGTTCCGATGATGAATGAAGTTCTTACGGCTTTGGAACGACATGAGTGTGAGTAATCAATGACAGAAATTTCATTTCTTGCTGAACTAACCCTTTAAAAAATAAAACGTTTGTATTCTGCAAGTGAATGTATCACATTGAAGCATTAAAGCATTATGAAAAAATAAATACACAAAAATAATAGAATGTTGTAAGTGACTTCAAGGCATTAAATAAATAAATAAATAAAATAGTTTGCATGCTGCAAGTGAACTTAAGGCATCAAAGCATTAAAACAATAATAAATAAATGAATAAATAAATAAAAACGCTTTGAAATGAACAATAGTTTGCTGCAATTGAACTTAAGACATCAAAGCATTAAATTGCATAAAAGCATAAATTGAATAATTAAAACATTAAAACAAACAAAAAATGTATGTATACTGCAAGTGATCATAAGGAAATGCATTATTAATAGAATAAATTAATAAAAAATTTGTTACTTATATAATTACATCAAAAAAGACATTGTAAAACAACTGCCTTCAACAGGATGACAAATAAAAGCCCTTTCCTACATAAACACATACAAAGGTCACACAAGCAGCCTGGTAAGAGTCACATATCATACAAAAAATATAAACAAAGGTGAAGATGACTTCTATTTGCAGCAGCTGCCCCTCACCGCCAGCAGCCGGGGCACAAACAGGCGGTGACCCATGCCCAGCAGCCCCATGACTCTATCAGTACAGTCATTGACCGGCCCAGCCTTGTCCTCTCCAGCGCCCCCTTCCTCCAGCCTCCGCATGGCGGGTGGTATCTGAGCCCATAGAGGTGGTGAAGGCAAATCTCTCTCTGGGGTCAGAGGTGAAAGAGCCTCATGGGCTCCTCCAGAATCCCCAGCATCATCCTCCCACAGAGGCTCTGGGGCTGACTTGGAGTCAGCCACGTTGACGTCCCGAGACGGAGCCCAATCTTGGAAAAGTTTAGTCCAGGCGGTTGATTTGGTAGCACTAAAGCAGTCTCGGTAAGTGCGACGGTGTCATTCGATCATGATTCGATGAGCGTGAGCGTGTGGCATCAAAAACCGGAGGAGGGATTCGTACTTATACTGATCCATTTTAGGGTCTGCAATGTAAATACTATTGGAGACCACGCCTAGTTTAAAAGACGCCAGAACCAAACCAAACCAAAAGTGGCTTTACATGCTTCAAGAGACATAAGGAAATAATGCTACAATCCTGGTTTATCATTGGCCGGCTCCTCCCGAATTCCCAAATTTGCAATCTGTTGCCTGGCAACAGGCTGGAGGATAGTCGCGTGGTGCTGTCGAGACAGCACGTCTTCCGTGTTTTGCTCGTCTTCAAAGGATCTAAGTCCTGGATCTAACGAGGCAGAAACAAGACGAAGTTAAGTGCCTCAGAGTTGTTGTCAGGTAGATTCTGCTCTCTGTCAAGGATCCGAAGTGCATCGAGAGGGTGGGAAACATGGAGTTGGATTCAAGCGAAGTCCTCGTTCTCGTCCAATCGAGCCTGCAGATAAGAGTAAACGGACAACACCACTTGTACCATCCTGTCACGGTCAAGAAGTGACTGAAAGAATCATCCAGAATCCCCAACTGTGGGATGAAGGTGGTGAGATGCGAGACTGGGTGGTTGTTGTCTTCTCGTCTTCAGGCCTTCGTTATTCCAGCTACAGTGGCTTCTCTGCTATGCTTTCCTGATCTAGCCAGTCAGAGCATCAGTAGGGAAAGTCAACGAGCGCATGAGAGGAAAACGGGGAGGGAGAGACGCGCACAGAGATGCTGTCGATGCTAGAAAAGGTGGCGGAGTGGCAGAAAGGGAGGAGGAGAGGAAAATAGGAGGGGCGTTGTGAGGGAATGGGAGACCGTGGACGAATGGACAGTGGTCATAGTCGAGGATCCAACGCAACTCATGCTAAATGCTAATTGCTGCTGTATGCTTGCTAAGGGAAGAGGCGGACAGGCAGGGGGACATGTGGAGAAACAGAGTGCAGGGGGGGGTGGGGGGTGGAGCAGGAGGGACAGAGAGAGAAAGGAGGAGGAGGGGGGGGATTAGGAGCCTTCAGGGAGAATGTCGTAATGGTTAGCCAATAGGAGCGAGGCAGTGCAACCCCCTCTAGCTCCCCTCATCCTCTCTCTCTGTTAATGCACATCTCTTGCTTCCTTGCACGCACATTCACATCATTCAATGCTCTGCTTCTGTCCACCAGACTTTTTATGTTTCCATTTAAACAGTGGGAAAATAGCATAACATGCTAACACTATTTTTCACAAGCTCCCTACTTATATGAATATTACAGGAAACATTACAATTTAATCAGTGAGGAAATGACAATAAACATACATTGACAAAACCTGTCAAGAAAATGCTTCAAGAAAATAACTAAAATAATAATATTAATATATTAATTTAAAAATGAGCCTAAAAACATTACAAACAAATGGAATACAGTAATGAAAATATAATTACATACAATCTCCACAGATATGTGACAAAAAAAAAAAAAAATCCAATGATTATAAGTAATAAATTGCTTTATTATATGAATTTGATATATATATATATATATATATATATATATATATATATATATATATATATATATATATATATATATATATATATACACAGTACAGTCCAAAAGTTTGGAACCACTATGATTTTTAATGTTTTTAAAAGAAGTTTCGTCTGCTCACCAAGGCTACATTTATTTAATTAAAAATACAGTAAAAAACAGTAATATTGTGAAATATTATTACAATTTAAAATAACTGTGTACTTTTTAAATATATTTGACAAAGTAATTTATTCCTGTGATGCAAAGCTGAATTTTCAGCATCGTTACTCCAGTCTCCAGTGTCACATGATCCTTCAGAAATCATTCTAATATGCTGATTTGCTGCTCAATAAACATTTATGATTATTTTCAATGTTGAAAACAGTTGTGTACTTTTTTTTTCAGGATTCCTTGATGAATAGAAAGTTCAAAAGAACAGCATTTATCTGAAATACAAAGCTTCTGTAGCATTAT
Source organism: Megalobrama amblycephala (assembly GCF_018812025.1). Lineage (NCBI taxonomy): Eukaryota > Metazoa > Chordata > Actinopteri > Cypriniformes > Xenocyprididae > Megalobrama > Megalobrama amblycephala. Next base: position 19,262,718 of record NC_063045.1, on the reverse strand, counting down.
ACACTACCGTTCAAAAGTTTGGGGTCAGTAAGAATTTTTATTTTTATTTTTTTGAAAAGAAATTAAAGAAATGAATACTTTTATTCAGCAAGGATGCATTTAATCAATCAAAAGTGGCAGTAAAGACATTTATAATGTTACAAAAGATTAGATTTCAGATAAACACTGTTCTTTTGAACTTTCTATTCATCAAATAATCCTGAAAAAAAATATTGTACACAAATATTTTGTACAATTGTACACATTAAATGTTTCTTGAGCAGCAGATCAGCATATTAGAATGATTTCTGAAGGATCATGTGACACTGAAGACTGGAGTAACGATGCTGAAAATTCAGCTTTGCATCACAGGAATAAATTACTTTGTGAAATATATTCAAATAGAAAACAGTTATTTTAAATTGTAATAATATTTCACAATATTACTGTTTTTTACTGTATTTTTAATTAAATAAATGTAGCCTTGGTGAGCAGACGAAACTTCTTTTAAAAACATTAAAAATCTTAGTGGTTCCAAACTTTTGGACTGGACTGTACTGTATATATATATATATATATATATATATATATATATATATATATATATATATATATATATATATATATATATATATATATATATATATACACACACACACACACACACTTAATCATCTAATTAAATTTTCTATTGTAGTCTTATTTTTTCTCTTTTTTAATTTGTTTGTCTTTTACATATATTTTAATGACGTATATTAATTTAAAGATTAAATGTAATTAAATAATTTAACTCTTTTGCAATCAACACAAATTCATGAATATTGATTACAAAATAATATTAAGATGCATTATAACAAAGAGAAAAGAGAATATCATATATAGGACTTACAATACAACATTTAGATGCATTATGACAATGGGAACAAATCTAAAAAATTGAAATGAATATTAAAAAAAAAAAAAAAAAAAAATTCACACCAGTGTTTAAATATACACCTAATGAGTCAAGTCACATTTATTTGTATAACACTTTTTTCAATACACATTTTTTTAAAGCAGCTTAACAGAAAATTATGATGTTTACAATATCTTAATATCTTCATGCCCAATTGTTGCATTTAGCATATTAGAACTGGGTTATAACGGTTTATATTTTTGAGATGATATAAACAATGACATGTGAGAACATTTGTCATGACTAATTACATAAAAGACATTGTCTTCAAAATGACAAATTATATAATCAGGCCTGTGTAATTCTAGTACCCTTTGAGGAGATTTGAGGTTCATTTACAAATATCCACATAGTTCTACTTTAATGAACACCTGGAGTTTGAAAAGCCTTAAAAAGAAACTAGAGAATACTATTCTGGTTCTCACATCTGCTGTAATTACAGAACAGGGAAGTGGAGTCTATTTCTCAACATTAAAATGGTGGATATATCCTCGTCTCCTCTATAGGTTAGCTCAGACACATTGAGGGCAGCACAGCCCGCTCTTGCAATAGCTCCATTTGTCATTCTGTCATTGCAGCTTACACAAAGGTGTGGCTTTGTGGATGAAGCTAATGTATTTGTGCTGAGAACACCATTGGAAAGCTTTCCAGCAGACAGTATTGGCCAACGAATAATGACACACCACCCTTTAAATCGCAGTGGAAGTTAAATATACAGTACACTTTATACACAACCACTATAAGAGACTATAAAAATATTTGCAGTTTATAAGTGGATTTTGTTCCAAAAAGCATCCTTCCCCTTCAAATGTGATCAATTTTGAGCTTTGGTTGTAAATCTCTAAAAAGCACTTGTCCGCAACCATACTATAGTCCTAACACACCACAAATAGTGCTGTATCAACAGAGCCATAGTGGCATTACTGGGCTAATGACCCACAGCTGCATACTGTGTCATCCATCGTGTCACCGATGATCAATAACGCCACAACAACAAACCCAAATGCACGCATACATCACTCCGACAGCAGCCATGTGGCTCAGATCAAATTTGTTATTATGTTGTGTTAACGAGCCAATGCATCTTATGAAAAGAAAAATGTCATTTGCAGTCAGAAAAAACTGCACAAAAAGTGATAAACTGAGGTTATTTCCTGTTTACACAGCATTTCTTCCATTGTCCATGTGTCATTTTATATGTGTATATTATATATATATATATATATATATATATATATATATATATATATATATATATATATATATATATATATACACACACACACACACACACACACACACACACACACACACTACCAGTCAAAAGTTTGGAAACATTACTATTTTTAATGTTTTTGAACAAAGTCTCTTATGCTTATTAAGGCTGCATTTATTTCATAATAAATACAGAAAAAACAAAAATATTGTGAAATATTATTACAATTTAAAATTATGGTTTTCTATTTTAATATAGTTTAAAATATAATTTATTTCTGTGATGCAAAGCTGAATTTTCAGTATCATTACTCCAGTCTTCAGTGTCACATGATCCTTCAAAAAAATCATTGTAATATGCTGATTTATTTTCAATGTTGGAAACAGTTGTGATGCTAAATATTATTTTATAACCTGTGATAATCAGCATGTTACAATGATTTCTGAAGGATCATCTGACACTGAAGACTAGAGTAATGATGCTGAAAATTCAGCTTTGCATCACAGAAATAAATTATATTTTAAACTATACTAAAATAGAAAACCATAATTTTAAATTGTAATAATATTTCACAATATTTTTGTTTTTTCTGTATTTATTATGAAACAAACTTTTCCAAACTTTTGACTGGTAGTGTATATACATACACAGTGCTGGGTAGTAACTGATTACAAGTAATCTGGATTATGTAATTAAAGGGATAGTTCACTGCTTTTAATTCCTGTAATTAGATCATTTTAAAATACTCATAATCAGACTTAAGTTATTTATGTATTGATTAGAGAATTACATATTATTCTCACAATGGCAGTAAATTATTCATAATACATTGATTCACCCTACTACTTTTTTCTTTTAAATTTAAGGAGTGTTTTCTCAACATTGCAAAACTGCAAGACTAATCAGACAAATTAATTATTATTTGAATTATCACTCAGCGAGTCATTTATCCATGTACTACTGTCTTTGGAACATTCTGGAACATTTTTACTGTCTGTCATTTGGCTTTCATACACATTAACATATACAAATTCACATCATTTCATATTTGTATGCAATGCAGGGATATTGTATTTTTATATCAATACGGTAAAAGATTATCCCATTCAAATCAATTTGATAAACAAGTTAGGTCAAAAGTAATCTAAAAGTAGTCCGACTACATTACCTTAAATGTGTAATGTAATGATTACGTTATTAAGTACAATTTTTGTCATGTATTTTGGAATCAGTAACCGACTACAATTTTTAAGTAATCTACCCAGCACTGAGTATGTGCGTATAATTTAATAAATGGATTCAGAAATTTCAAAGAAAAATACTTGATTACAATAATAAAAATACTATCATAATATATTTTATATATAAAGATTGTGATATATATATGATTATATGTTTCAGTAATATTACTCATGGAAAAACATTTTAGTCATGTGTGTACATTAAACTAATGGACAGGTTTGTGAACAGCTGCACGCAAACACTTGGATTTAAAAAAAAAAAATCAAGGCAATATTTCTTCTGACCGGCAGAGGGAGACACACTCAATATGATTTTTTTTGTTGCCTGCAGAGCTGCTGTATATTCAACTAAAAGCATTAAATCTTTCTCCAGCTTCCCCACACATTTTAACCACTGAATTTCCATGATTAGGATAAAAAATTCTGCACTCACAAACAGTGTTGTTATTGGTAAATGAAAATTAGAAATGTTGCCTTGGTAAGTTAAAGTTGAAGTACTAAAATGACTAATGACTATAGAAATATTTTAAAAACAAACTAATATAAATGATAAAAGCACATAAAATTTCTAAACTTTATAATAATTCTAATTATTAATAAATATTATAATAGTATATAAATAATACTAAAATAACACTGCTCACAAAGATCAATTTGTAGCTAACAGTTTAAATCTTAAGCTAGCATAACTTATGGATTTTAAAAATTTACATAAGCTTTCCAGTTGTTCATAATTAGGATGATAAATTTAAAGAAGATTACACTCACAAAGAGCAATTTCTAACCAATGAAATACTTAAAACCCAAGCATAACTAGATACATCTGCATTACTTTTTACGGATTTTATTTCTTTCCCTCACTTTTCCGAACCATATAAAACAAAGAAACGTAAGCATAGTGAGGTGCAGTACCTTCAGAAGAGCCAGCGCCACATTGAAGATGATGTTCAACCCCTGTGAAGACATTGAAAAAAAGAAAAAAAAAATTATACACACAAAAACAAACAGAAGAATTTATTTGAACATCAAACTGCCTGAAACTACAAAACGGGCCACATACAAGGGTGTTTTATTGTAATAAAACCCATACAATTTGGAATAAATGGTTCGGAAGGACTGCAATGCTGTCTTTGCGCTCTACTAGCAATGGGAAGAGCGATGTCGAAAGCATTTGCATTTCCTAAAATAGCTTGAATCATACAAAGAGCTCAAATGTGTGGGAGTGACAGGAGCTGAAGGAAGAGGCAAACAATCTCGCTCGCACACGCTCAGGTGGACTGACAGGCAGGTTGATGTGCACAGGCACAGTGAAGGACGGCCGGTAGTTGAGGCGGAGGTGCTGTGTGTGTGTGTGTGTGTGTGTGTGTCAGAGGGGAGCAGGTGGCAGCGCAGTAGCAAGCGGAGAAGCAATGCTGAAGTCAGCTCCGCATGGAAACACCCGTCTCAAGCATCGCTTAGACGACCCGTTCACATGGCAACACAGAGCTAAAAATATCCCATGTTCTCTATTAATAACAGACGGCACAAAGTATCTCTTCCCGACAGGCTCTAGATGGCGCTAGGGGGCTAAATGGAAATTGCAGGGGGATAATTGTGTGTCTGCATGTGTGTTTGTTTGTTGAGGGAGGGAAAGACTTTCCTCCTTGGCTTTGGAGATGAACTCTTTGGTTATGCAAGAAATATGATTTTAAAAGTCAAGTTGATTCACTACGATAGCTTGTCGTTTACTGGCACACGTTGGCTCTAGTCGAACAGCATTTCAAGGTAAAAATAATGATAAAAAAGTGAAAAAATGAATAAAATATATATATAGACATTTTAATATAATATAAAAAATTTGCAGTAATTCATTTCTATTGAAAATATTAATAAAGTAATTAACTATTGAGAATAGTTTTTGTGCGCAAAAACAAAACAAAAATAATGACTTTTTTCAACAATTTGAACCATTGTCATATGTAATGAACTCAAGGCAGGCTTCCTTGTTTGTGTCTGAACGGCAACTCAGTATTGGCCGAAGTTGAACATGTGAGCAGCACGACGCATGCGATGCTGACACAGGATCCGGCCAATAATGAGCCGGCATTCGGGCGTAAACAAGGAAGCTCTGCACTGAGTTCACTACGTATGACAATGGTTCAAATTGTTGAATAAAGTCATTATTTTTGTTTTGTTTTTGCGCACAAAAAGTATTCTCGTCGCTTCATAACTAAGGTTGAACCACTGTAGTCACGTTGACTATTTTAACCATGTTTTACACTACTTTTCTGGACGTCATAAGGTGCAATGATGTTGCTGCCAATGTGTGGATCAGATACCCTCGGATTTCATAAAAAATATCTTAATTTGTGTTCTGAAGATGAACGAAGGTCTTACAGGTTTGGAACGACATGAGGGTGATCAAATAATGACCGAAATTTCATTTTTGGGGGAACTAACCCTTTAAAATAACTGGTTTCAATTTTTGTATATTTTAAAATGTAATATATTCCTGTGATAAAAAGCTGAATTTTCAGCATCATTACGTTTTCTTTTTTTCCCCAGGATTCATTGAATAGAAAGTTAATAAAACAGCATTCATTTAACCAGCATCTGACTCCAAACATTTGAACAGCCGTATATTTATTTATTTAGTTTTTTTCTTTCTAGAAGTAGTGAACCAAGATTTGTTGATTTTAGATGGTTTTTGAAGGGCTGTCTGGGTAAGGATGGGAAAAAGAGGCTTGAGTTAATCATTCACAAAATGTTTGCTTTACAGTGTATTGCCATTGCTAACCTAATTCATTTTAATCTTGTCTTACTGAACAAATAGTGAATAAAAAAAAATTGATTCCTAGAAAGTAAGTTGCAAACAGATGAGTACGCAATTTTAATCTGTTATGGTGCATTGGCAGCGTTTCAAGAAAAACAATAATCAAATAAATATATACATTTAAATTTATATTATATTATATTATATTATATTATATTATTATAATAAACAAAAAACAAAACATAGGAAAAAAAATACAATCAAATAAATAGACATTTAAATTAATAATATAATATAATATAATATAATATAATATAATATGAATAAACATGAATGAATTCAAAAAGTAGCTTGGCAATTAACAGAAAAATGTGTAGTTTAATGTGTGCGGGTTTTTTTTATTAGAACTACTTACAGGTATCTATTTAACTAGTTTGAAAAGGTATATTTCAAACATTTTATGCTAGTAACCTTACAAATTCTGACAAGTCCAATTGTTATTTAATCCTCAATAGCGCTCGCTGTGTCAACCCAACTTTGTTTCCCAATGGACTGATAACAAATCCTGTGAGCCTTTGGTCCCTGGAGATATTTAAAGGTAGCCAATCAGATTAGAGCTTGCCAAAGCGAGAAAGTGCTTTCCGGTTTTGCGGGCGATAGCATTAGATGATCAGTGAGCGATTTTCTTTGGATCGGTATATTGGGACAAAACGGAATACAAATAAATTGAAATGTAAATATGATTAGGGAAAGATGAATGCATGAATAAGAAAGACTTCAATTATAACGAGTTACTCAAAAGTAGAGGCAGAGCCTCAAAGAAGGGAGAACACTAAATGAATTAGAGATGAACTGATAGATGGATAAGAGGAGAGAGAGCGAGAGAGGTGTCTCGCAAGCATCTAACAGATTCTCATCATGCGATTCATTGACTGAGACAGGCTGAGGAAACTTTTAATTGTCTTGCCTCAGGCTACCACAGACGCTGAATGAAAGGAAAAGGGGAGAAAAGCAATGGGAAAAAAAATAAAAAGAAAAGCTCTCAGAGGAGCAGAAAGGTCGAAGCGTTTCTTTCGGAAAGACACAAAGCCCATTTCTAAGAAGTCAAAGATGCTTGCTTTGGGAAATCTAACAGAGTTCAAGAAGTTTAGAAACAACTGAACTTTCCATCAGTTCCATGTGCTATTTAAAACCCAGCACAACTACACTATTTATTTAGACAGAAAAGAAATACATTTTAAAAACCTAGATATAAAAAAATCATTCAATCTGTTAACAGTTTTTCTTTAGGTTTAGTATTAGATATCATGAACTAACGAACAATACTTTTACAGCATTCATTAATCTAGGTTAATGTAAATTTCTACATATACTATTACATTTTTAGCATTTCAAGTTGTATAGATAATAAAAGTAACTGTTAAAATAATTACACAAAGAAGCCAGTATTTTAAATCTGAGCATAAATAGAAAAAAAATCCATGAGTTTAAGGATTTGATTCATTTCCACAACTTTTCAGGTCATTGATAATTAGAATAAGGGTTTTAAAAAAACGTAATTTGGAAGAGATCGCACTCACAAAGAGCAGTTTCTAGCCAATTAAATAATTTGAACTTGAGCATAACTAGATACATTTCTGTATATTTTTACAGGTTTTATTAAATTAAATATCCCAGATTTGACTAATTTCTAGGTTTATCATTAGGTATCATGAACTAACAAAGATCAATACATTTCACAGCATTCATTAATTTAGGTTTATCTAAATTTCTACATATACTATTACATTTATAACATTTAAGTTGTATAGAGTATGATTAATGTAATATGAACAAACATAAAATAACAATGAACAATACACAGTATATTTAGAAATTAACATTAACAATTACTAAATGCATTAACTTAAGAAACCTATGCACTTATGTCCTAGGACAAACCAGTGCCGTATCAAAATGCCGGTAGCCAAAATGCCATACACTTTTGTGATGTGACACGAACATGACAAGCAATGCAAGAAAACTTTCAGTCTCATTTACTAATAAGTGTGCAAGTTGCGTTCTAGCACTAAAATTCCGGTGGATTCACTACAGGTCCATGTAACTGGTGCGAATGCATATCAATTTGTTCTTATCCTCATTTTAATGTTTATGAATCCAGTCCTGCATCTGAATATGCCCACTTCCCTAAGTATGCAGTCTGTCAAATGGGTAATATGTCCGAATGCATAATATTCATTCTAAAGTTGGCAAAAAATACCCACTGATGTGTAGAATAGACCAATTTGGTGTTTGCAAACAGCGATGACGTTTTTTATGGGCGGAGCCTACCTGGTTGCAGAAAATGACAGTTGAGCAGTAGCAGTCTATGGAAGCCACGAAATAAAAGAATAAAAAAAAGTTAATTTCGAGTTTATATCTCACAATTCTGACTTTTATTTCTCGCAAACCTGAGTTTATATCTCACATTTCTTACAAAGAAAAACAGAATTGTGAGATATGCTCGTTATCCTGTAACTCGTTATACTCGTTTTCTGAATTGCAATTTATCCCGCAATTCTGACTTTTTTCCCCTCAGAATTGTGAAATAAACTCACAATTGCGAGTTATAATGGCCGAACTGGGAGTCATAAACACGCAAATGCAAGAAAAAAAGTCAGAATTGTGAAATAAAAATTTTATAGACTATGTTTAAAAGTTATCTATGTAAAATGTTATAGGTTTAAATATTATTTCATGCTGTAACTGCTATGTATGTATGTCCTCTGAACTGCATATGTGAATATTGTAATAATATGTAGACTTACTGTTTACATCAAATTCCTGCTTTAATAGTAGACTAATCCTTGCAGGTGTCATCAGTGCAGTCTGTGAAACGTCTCCATTTAGCTTCAAAGGACGTTTTCAACGATGGTTTTCTTTAAAAATGAAGACTATATTTTTTTGCATTCCGATTCCAACATCCAGAGGCACAACAAAACGTTTTTCTCTTATTCTGTGGATTTTGCACATTTTCCTCCAATTGCTACCGCTATTTTTCTGCAACCACTATGCGCGCGCAGCTGCAAGTGACGTAATTGTGACGTCTGCTCTAAAGAGGTCTATAGAGACAGTTAGCGAAAGACACCCAATGTCGGTGGCTCGATTTCTATTCATGTTGTGTTACAGTGACATCTCATTGGTTAAATGATTTGGTTAGGACATGGTTGCTGTAATTTTGTGATTGGACATTGGAGGAGGATTTATCACCTCGCACAGGAGCAGGTCGGTGATATGGAAGACCATGCAGAGAGGGAACTTGGCGGTAAACAGTGTTAAGAACCACTGGGACGCGTACATATGGGCCTCCAGGTTCAGGTCCTGGAAGTGAGACCACAGGTCCGGCAACTGCTCCTGGAAAGAGGAAGGAGAGAAACAGGGATGGTTAGTGCAAGGGAAATTAAAAGGTATTATAACGGTTTTAATTAATTGCGTTTATTTTTGGAAGCAAAAGGGGTGGAGCTTGAGAGTATGTCAAAACAAAAAGACATTACAATAGAAATACAAAACAAACAATAGAAAGAATGATTGAAAAAAATTATAGAATGATAAATATAGAATGATAGGCAGACAGACAGACAGACAGACAGACAGACAGACAGACAGACAGACAGACAGACAGACAGATAGATAGATAGATAGATAGATAGATAGATAGATAGATAGATAGATTAGTTGAGTTAGTTGATCAATGTGCTGTACAACTTTTAAACATGTACAAACAGCAAAAAACATACATTACACACCAATATTAAACAGCAAAGAGACATCTGACCACACAACATTAAATGACAAAATATCACTAAATAAAAACCTACAAAAAAGCCAGAGAAAAAAAGATGAGTTTTCAAAAGGGATTTGAAAGACTCCAGTGTGGAAGCTATTCTAATATTTAGCGGCAAACTGTTCCAGAGTCTCGGAGCCATCACTGAAAAAGCATGATCGCCCCATAATTTACATTTCGCCCTAGGAACAGTCAAACGTTTCTGGTCAGTGGACATAAGTGATCTGGATGGTGAGTAAGGTTGTAATAAATCTGAAAGATATGGTGGTGTAAGGCCATTTAAAGATTTAAAAAATTTAAAAGATTTAAAAATTTAAATAGACAGATAGACAGATGTAGACAGACATAGATAGATAGAACAAAATGATAGAAAACAATAGACAGATGGATAAAATGACAGACAGACAGATAGACAGATAGACAGATAGACAGATAGATAGATAGATAGATAGATAGATAGATAGATAGATAGATAGATAGATAGATAGATAGATAGATAGATAGATAGATCAAAATGATAGAAAACAATAGACAGAGAGATAAGGGCTTTTCACACGTGAAATGGTTAACCCTGGGTTATTCTAAACCCCGGGTAAACGGAATCCTGGGTAATCTTGCTTCACATTTCACACTGCTCATAAATTACCCGGGTTTAACAATTAATCCTGGGTATTCCTAAACTGACATTTCACATTGTTCATTCCTAAACCCTGGGTTAACGTTCTTATTTGCATATTTGCGGTGTCATTGTCATTGATTGGATAAATGCAGCATGCAATTTGTTTACATATCGCTACCATTGCACATCCTCGCATTGCCAACTGTACTATCGAGTTCATACCGAATAGACATTTCTGACTATAAACGGTAAGAATGAAACGGCCTCTTCATTCAAATTGTCACATTTTCTGTCAGCATTTGACGTTTTTCCTCACAAATGCTAAATTTACTGTTTATATACAATGCGCAGTGTTTCCATGACTGCCTAAAGCACATGAATATGAGGCACGCGATTGGTTGTCTGGTGCAAAGCATCTGGCTGTAACATTCTAACACCGCATTATTTTACACTGTACAAGTTTGGCACCACAATGTAGAGTTAACACTGTAAAAGCGGTTCTAACCCTGCTCCAGAGCAGGGTTTCATAATCCTGGGTAAAAAGCGGTGCTAACCTTGCTTCTAAATTACAAGTGTGAAACGTTCCTTCACCCGGGGTTAAAAGCGGTGTTTAGAATGATAATAATCCGGGGTTAAGTGCGTAGTGTTAAAAAAGCCCTATAGATAGATAGAACAATAGACAAAAAGATAAAATGATAAAATGACAGTTGGAGAGCTAGATAAACAGACAGACAGACAGATAGATATGTAGACAGACATACAGACAGATAAAATGCTATATAGAATGTCAGACAGACTGACCCTTTTCTTTCCACCTGGTTTTAAAACATTTGTTTTGGGAGCGTAATACTACTGAACTACAGCAACGGGTCAAGAGTGCAGTTATGAAGCACCTTAAACAAACAGCATCTAAATCAAAGACCTACATGGGCTTTGATCTCCTTTTGCTCCTGCGTTTATAAGAATGTGTTTGTTTTTAAACCATAACAAATTACTTCCTCTGTGGTTATGAGGAGTATCAGTATCATTGTTTTCCTGAGGGGATATTGAAGGAACATAAAAATAAAGTAACAGTGGGTAAACCCAACAGTGAGGGAGCACTTCTTTTTCTTTCTCAAGACACACTGAACCACTGTAAATCAATTCAATTGTTTGGAATTTGCAAAAATTTGCAAAAATCTCATATTGCATATAAATTTTTTATTTATCACCTCTTTTCAACAAGCTAAGCTACACAATTTGAGGTAACGTTCCTGTCTATAGCAGTAACCAAAAGTAACCAAAAGTTAGGGGTTTGTTCAGATCAATAACCCTAAGTATGAAAAACAGCAACAGTGATGCTTGCCTCAAAAAAGTGTGTTACTCTATGTATTCAGAGACCAAGCAGAGAATAAATCAAAGAGGTAACCGACATCTACAAAGGCACATCTTAAATTAGCATCCCAAAAAAAGAGATAGGAGCTGGATAGGATCTTCCGGAGTGGGAAGACTGAATATTTCTCTGGGGTAAATTTCATTATTAGATCAGAGAGGTGGGAGCACTGGGTTAACACATGCTAAGTAAATGACGACGGTGGAAGAGATGGGAATCCTTCCAGAGAGTGCCCTATGGCAAGTTTTACTTGATCAATGCTAACACTCTTGTAGTAGCAGAGCTAGTCGATACTAACCAGGTTGGGTTTAGTGCCGAAAGAGGCTACTTCAGGCCTAATTGCATTTCAGCACAAAATTAAAACCCATTTTCCAGCGCATTGAGCCTAACAGCTTACAAGAGGGCCACCGCTTACACTCGAGACGCTCATGAGAGGTGAATGAGGCTGTGTGCCACACGATCTCTTAACTAACATTCAAAGCAAGGCCAAACCTGCAGCAGGCGCTCGAGCTGGTAGAACTTGCAGTGAAGATCTTCAAAGTTGTTTTTGTAGAGCTCTCGGAGACCGTAGTTGTACATGATCTTCACCAGCACACAGAAAGCTTGCTCCTCGGGCATCTATGGAGAAAATGTCAGAGATATCACCACAATATTTTAGATTCTTTCAAATGCTAATGATTTCTAAGGAGTGAACACAACCAGCCCATGATGTTTAAATGTGTCAGCTGCAGCGCCTGTCCGTCTACTTGTCTATGGCAGTCTACTGTGATGAAATCAGAGTTTGTTTGTGTTTGTGAGACGGCGAGTGAGACAGACAGAGAGCCGGGTATTAAATCACACAGACAGCGTGTGTGTCCCGAGCTCAATGGGCTCCTGCAGGTACACGGGCTCCGTCATTAATATTCCTGACAGCTCCTGAGCTTCCTGGGCAAGGCCACGAGAAAGACACTTACACTATATTATAGAAATCCCCAAACGCACTCTAATATCAGGCCCCATACGGGCCGCTGTCGCAGAGAAACAAAAAACGGCATCTTATTCAGCCCTCACTTTAATTAAATATGGAATTAACCGTTTCATCAATGTCCTTCCCTCGCTTCCTGTTGTTCTCTGCGTACCGTTACTGTAGCTCCTCAAAAAGTCAAAGATAAGGCATAACGAGGAAGGTTTTTATTTTCACTATTATTATTATTGTGAAAATAAAAGGAAATCACCCAAAAGGAAGTTTAAGTAATGCCTGGGGTAAGAGAAAGTAACGCATTTCTGTCGCAGTATAAATTCTGACAGATTTTGAAATGTGACAGCTTACGTTCATGAAATTTCAGAGTATTTTTTGGGTTAGGGTCTCAAAAAAAATTAAAAAATAAAAATAAATTAAAAAATAAAAAATAAAAAATACATTTAAATAAAATAATAAAATCAAACAATTAATGAAACAAAACAAAAACAAACAAAATTTTTTTGGGTTAGTATCTCAAAAAAAAAAAAAAAAAAAAAAAACTAGAGATGCACCGACATGTCGGTATCAGCCGATAAAAGCAAATTTTCACACGCTCGGCCGATAGATTAAAAACAGTCGATATTCAGGGCCGATATATCCTGTCAATCAAAAGAGGGCAGGAAAATTTTGGCTTTGTGTAAAGAAAATGCTAAGAAACCAGTTTGATGTTCAATATTAATAGTAAATATATTAATAACATTCAGAAAGTTAAGAAATATTAATTTAATCTTCAGAATTTAGTTAATGTGTGTTAATATTAATTTGAGTAATGTGTTTATGTTTATAACTGATACCAGTTACTCCGAAACAAGTTGATGAAATGGAGAGAATAACGTTTTTATTTGCATTTCTTTCGAAATACAATAATTAAAAATATAATGATTAATTATTATTTATAATGAAATTATCATTAATTTAAAAGAAGGTATGAAAGGGGTTCTCAAACTATCGGTATCGTTATCGGTATTGGCAGATATCACGCCGAATAATCGGCTATCGGTAGCGGTGGAGAAATGTAGTATCGTTGCATCTCTAAAAACGAATTAAAAACAAATATAAATTCATGAACTAAATATTTAATAAAAAAATAAAATGAATACAAATACATTCAAATAAAACAATATTTAATGACACAAAACAAAAACAAACAAAACAAAAATTCTGACATACAGCTTACTTTTATGTAATTTTGCAGAGTATTTTTTGGGTTAGTGTCTCAAAAAAAAAAAAAAAAAAAAAAATGAATAATTAAAAACAAATATAAATAAATATTTATACTAAAGACAATATTAACCAATACTTATACAAAATATCTATACAAAATACTAAATATTTAATAAAAAATACATTCAAATAAAATAAAATAATAAATGAAACAAAACACAAAAAACAAAAAACAAACCAAAAACAAAAATCACTAAACAAAAATCACCTCTCCTCAACTAGATTTGAAGTAAATTCAGGGTAAATACTTACATGTAGAAGTAATACAGCCGCCAAAAATGATTGACCTTGGCAATAACCAATCTCCTCATCATACACAGAGTAAGCCTGTGGAAAAACACATCAGTTTAAATATTGTGCATTAAAATGAAGCCTTCTGAAACCAATATCAAGGAAGAAAAGGCTTGTTTTCATACTTATTGTTCATCAGAATGTAATGCTATTTCTTAATTGTTTGACGTAATCAATAATAATACAATTTTTAAAATAATATAATTTTAAAAACTGTAAGTTACTTAAAGAAAAAAAAATGTCAAATTGAAAATAATGTACACAAAAGAACAGTGTTAGATGTATAAAATCTAGTCCTGCCCTACATTAACTAGCGCTAAATATTTTTAAATGAATAAATGTGTCGATTTAAAGTTACATGTGTTGTGAATGCTGCTTCATGCTGTCTTTAAATCACAAGCAGTTATAATACTGCTTTGTCATATGTAAATGACTGGAAACACTGATAAACGTTCTTGGCAACATATGCCGCTGTGAGCTGAGGGGTTTTGTATCCAGGATTAGCTGGATTGAAGGTCTTTTGCACAATTTAGGAGCCTTTTAATCTGTCAGTGCCAATCAGCTGATGGAGAACCTCTTAAGACTCCTCACAAAAGAGATTTAACAGAGAGCAGGACCACCGCACCCCTTTTCTCCTCCACTCAACGCTTTTCTCCTGTTTTTCCATAACACATAATTTTATGTACATCTATATTTTTAATTACTATTCTAGCAAGCAATATAGTATTGTTTATGAATTACGATTGTCAAGCAATGTAAATTGATGCACTAATACCGAATTTCTATACAAAGGTGTCCACGTTTTAAAACTGCTTCTTACGTGGCTCATTCATTCAGATTTTGAGCCAAAGCCATCTGTTTAATCATATGGATATAGATGTTTACTTAATTGGATAATTACTTGTTAGATAACTGCATAATTTATTACTCCAGCTTCACTTTTAAATATAATGGATCCATGATGAATAAACTAGCATTTTGGACAAGTTTCACCCATCTCAGGGACATACATTTGCAACAGATAGCAGGATGAACGGAGGCGAGTACAGCACATGTGGCTGGTTATCTACCAAGGCCGTTACAGCAAAACAAAAGGTCAGTGGAAAGAGATGTTGCAGCGTGTCGTGATGCTTGTTACCAGACAGCAGGAGTGAGTCATGCCTGGAGGATGTGCAGCTTTCACCTCACCTTGCAGATCTTGTATAGAGAATCTTGGCCATCGCCGCCCGAGTCTTTGAAGTAGTCGTGAGCAGGGAAGGTGCGATGGATGTCTCTGGTGATGACGGCTTCCTGGGCGGAGTCCTGTGGGTCGAATCAAGAGTTACAATCAGGCATTTTTGGGGCCTTTATATTTTATCATAAAAAATATTTTTTTATTATTTAGGGATGCACCGATACCATTTTTTAAGGACCGAGTACGAGTACTGATATAATTTTTCTGGTACTCGCCGATACTGATGCCTAGACATTTATTAATTTCTTTCTTTTTTTTGGGGGGTGATGTGGCAATTTTCCAAGCACAACACAGTGAGACTAATGAATGTAGAACATCATCTTCATTATTACTCGAATGAAAAAAGTAATCATTTTTATGTGCTTGTCACAAACCTAAAGAACAAATTTCACAGTGTCCAATAACCTTCAAAGGGCATAATTACCAAAGTCATAATAAAAAACAAAACAAACATCAAGTCTTTTTTTAACCTGCCTTAAAAAACTGCCTGCTAAACAAAAATTATAGAACAAATGTTTATATAACATAATTTATAACATAATACTGTGAACAAATGTAAACCTAGGGTGACCAGATTTCTCATGGTGGAATACGAGACAAGTGAGCAATATGACCATGATATGAATAGCTTTATTTCACAATATATATATATATATATATATATGTTGTTTTATGAACATTAATGACAGACAAATATTTAATTAGGCTACTGTCCGAATCCATGTAGGATTAAGACCGAATCAATATAGGCCTACTGACATACCCTTTTCCCCCCCACCTGTTTACGTCCACTTAAGCCATAACCGACTGTATTTATGTGAGATACTCCACACCATGGACATTTTGACAACTATTTGTGCATTTGACCATTCAGGCGCAAGGAGAACTGATTGCGCGCTGTCTGAGAGAACTGGGATCGCGCGCAAGAAAGAGAGAGAGCGCACGAGAGAGCGAGTGCTTGTGGTCTGTGACATTCAGTGCGATTTGCATGCAATTCGCAATGTGTGGGTTGTCATCATTAATTTTGAAGTATTTCCACACCCCTGAGGCTGACATTGTTTCTGCTGTTGCCGTCAGTGTCTCTGTGCACAGAAAATTCTGCCAGTTATGCACGTGAAGTATTGGTGGTATTTTTATGAGTACGAGTACAAGTACAAGTACATGAGCTTGGTATCAGGCCCGATACCGGTGCATCCCTAGTATTATTATTTTATTTATTTTTATTTTTATTTTAAATTATTTGAATACATGAATAAATGTTATTATTATTATAATCACTTATTATATAACTTATAACATAATAATTTAACTTATTATTGTATTTATTTATTATTATTCAATTATTATTTATGATTATTTTAAAAATAAATGAATACTATTTTATTATTTTTAAAAATATTTGTATTACTATTTTATTTATAACTATTATTTAATTATTTATAATGATTTGTATCAATAAATGAATAAATAAAATAGTATTTAGTAATATTAGTAATTCTATTATACAATTTTTTTTACTATTGTATTATTATTATTATTATTATTATTATTATTATTAAGTAATCATTAGTTATACAATTAAATAATTAAATATAATAAATTAAAATTAATGTATAATAACAACAATTAATAAAAAATATATAAATAAAATGGTTTTATAATAAAACATTTTTGTAAATATTAATTATACTTATGTAAATAAATATGTAATAATAATAATAATAATAATAATAATAATAATATTTCATGATTTTATTATTTTATTATTTACTTATTGTTTATAATTATTCTTATAAATAATAGTTTTAATAAAACACTACACTATTATACAATTTTTTTTTATTTTTACACCGCCCCTTGGAATTATAAGGTTCTATCTGCGTTCTGAGCAGTTTTGAGATATTGAGCTTCAAAGTTTTTGCGTTCCATATAGCAAAAACTATATGGGGAACAAGTTTCTTTCAAACATGAAATTGTATTCGAAATGTACAATATCAAAATCCTCTCAAATTTGTAAATAGGGAATTTTGGAACAGGTCAAACGCAGATAGAACCTTCTAATTCTAAAAAACACTTTTCGCTTGGAATTATAAGGTTCTATCTGCAAAAAAATTAATTGAAGCAATAATTTTCAGTTTAAAACAGTTATTTGTTTTAAAACACAAAATTTGTGTTGTAACAATGTGTTGACATGCATGAGAAAGTTCAATTTAATGTTTTTTATGACATTTATTAAATATTTTAAAAGAATATTTTTTTCTTGTTCAAGTTAAGCAGTGTTAAATATTTTGTCCAGTGCAGATGTTAAATTTAGGTAGGAATATGGTGGGTAATTTAACATTATTGCAGGAACCATTTAAGTTTAAGTTTCCTTTTATTTAGACAGAAAGCAGCTACTGTAACACATCTGAGCAGGACTTTATTCCACAGAAAGTGGGCCAGGTAAAATGGCTTTTTCTCTAGACATCAGTATTGCTGAAATAACATGCTAACGTTTATTGTTGTAATTAAGACCCCATCAATTAAATTGAGTATTTGACCTTTAAGCCTTAATATTGTAAAATTTAAGACATTTTAAAACTAAAAAACTGCAAGAAAACAGATAATGCTTCAGCAAAGGTGTTCAACAAAGTTTAATAAACATTGAATATATATATATATATATATATATATATATATATATATATATATATATATATATATATATATATATATATATATATATATATATATATATATATATATATATATATATATATATATAAATTAAAAATATTTCACATTTAAAATATTAAAATTACTTAAACTATGCAACAACTCCGTTTTTACCTAATTTATATATAACTTTCCCTGACATGACTGGAAATAAGCAAATACAGCGCAAAACCCGAATCTATCTTAATAGCGCTGCTGGCTAACGTGGTGTCTAACTGACTCCTCAGCAATAAGATATAACAAAGCACACAAAAAGACTGTAATTCCATGGAATTTGGGCTGCTGTCATTGACAAAATCATAAATAAAATAGTCCATCATGAGGTTTCTAATAAACATTGCGTTGTGTGAAGTTTAGTCTTCTCTTCACCAATTTAGCGTTTTTATCTGTTATCTTTCATCTGCTATCGCGCCGACATGACAAAGAACGCTGATCCTGATTGGTCCTTGCGTGTGCATTCGAAGTGCTGATTGGCTCACACAGATAGAACCTTATAGAGCCAAGTTAGAGTGCGACTTTGTAGATAGAACCTTTTTGTTTTCTAAAAAAAAGTACCAAAATGTGCACAACTTAAAAAAAGAAACATCACATAATGTAAATAAGTTGTCACAGAATATGAATATGTGAATAAATCAATTTTGACAAAAATGTCAGATAGAACCTTATAATTCCAAGGGGACGATTATTTAATTATTAGTCATGGTTTAACAGCAACATCAACGGTCCAAAATAAAATGCAATTTTAATACAGTTACTTTTGTGAAAATAAACCAAGACAGATTCTAGACTTTTTGTGGCCTTTCTGACACTTTTTTTATAGGAACAGTGCCAGATACAACAGCAAATGTGTGCAGGCAACAGTACAGACAAGGTACTATCATACATGTAGAGCCTGCACTGGAAAAGCTCAATTACTATCCATGTAATGGTCATTTTCTCTACGGTCTTTGATCTCAGTCCATGTTCCTTTGAGCTCCAATACAAACTTGAATACAAGGTTGAGCTTGACTGAGGACAGTGAGTGAGCGAGTATAATGTGTATTTTGTCAAGAAGATTCCTTGAGTGAAGGAATAACCTTGTGTGAAGTGTTTACAGAGCTGAGATAGATTAAGAAGCGCAGGAAAGTGTCTTACTCAGCACAGCACACTCTTCAAAGCTGGACGCAAATCAAATTAACAAGTCAAATGCAGACGGCGTTCCAGTTACATGATGGAGAACATGAACAGACTCTGACATGCAAAGCAGGGCTGAAACTCTGGACCAGAGCCAAGAGAGACACTTAAAAGCATCTACTCCGGACCAAAATGACTCCAGAATGAGAATTTTGCCATGTAGAATTATGGGAAATGTAGTTTTGCTGCACAAGCCTGTCAAAAACCGGCTGAACGAGCAGATTATTAATCAGTTGTCCTTCCTATCAACTCTTGAGTGAACAGATCGGTGGAATTCACGCCGTGGCAACATCAGACGGTGACTGCGGAAATGTCTCTGACAGGCTGAGTTGTAATAAGGTCCATTCCATTAACAGCGTGTGTCAGGGCTAATTAAAGGGATCATTAGTCAACTAATGCAAGAGAGGGAAGGACAGGTTTTCCACCTCCCCTCACCTGTTTACACTGCATCTGAGAGTTTATTAAAAGGTGGACAGAATAAAGCCTGACGGACGATGAAAGTAAATCTTATGAATCTTATAAAGTATGAGTCTTATTTGCATCTAAATGGGCCTTCTATCTATCTGTATGTCCATCCATCCATCGCTGAATTTGACTTACTCTTGTACATCCTGATTAATGTAACCTTCCTTTTTCTCTTCAACACGCACGCTATGAATAATGCAGCCTTCTTTTCTGCCATTTCTCCATATACATGATCTGTATAAATTCTTGATGATAGTACAGAGCACTGCATACCCATTTGTGTAACCTGTTTCATCAGTTTACGTTTATGCAGGAGAAAAACGAGACCATAAAGGCCGTTTCCCATGAAGGTTACCACAGCATATGTGGAAGAGGTAACACATTTTTTTCTTGATGGATTAATCAATAGCAGGTACAAACAGAACCATTACTTATTTATTATTGTTATTTGTATACTATTATACTGATATTTATTAATTAGGGCCCGAGCACCGATGGTATGAGGACCCTATTGTAATTGCTCAGTCAATTCTTCTTCGTCTCCGAAATGAATCGCATTTTTGAGGGCCTAAACATGCTCGAAAACTCATGAAACTTTGCACACGCATCAGAAGTGGTGAAAATTTATGTCTGATATGGGTTTCAGAATTAGGTGCGTCAAAATGGCTCGATAGCGCCACCTACAAAATTTCAATTAAAGGTGCCATCAAACGTTTTTTTACAAGATGTAATATAAGTCTAAGGTGTCCTCTGAATGTGTCTGAAGTTGCAGCTCAAAATACCCCATAGATTGTTTTTTTATTAATTTTTTTAACTGCCTATTTTGAGGCATAATTAGAAATGCGCCGATTCAGGCTGCGGCCCCTTTAATTGCTCGCGCTCTCCGCCCCCTCCCGAGCTCTCGACTCTATCATTGCATAAACAAAGTTCACACAGCTAATATAACCCTCAAAATGGATCTTTACAAAGTGTTCGTCATGCAGCATGTCTAATCGCATAAGTATGGTATTTATTTGGATGTTTACATTTGATTCTGAATGAGTTTGAGGCTGTGCTCCGTGGCTAACGGCTAATGCTACACTGTTGGAGAGATTTATAAAGAATGAAGTTGTGTTTATGCATTATACAGACTGCAAGTGTTTAATAATGAAAATAGCGACGGCTCTTGTCTCCGTGAATACAGTAAAAAACGGTGGTAACTTTAACCACATTTAACAATACATTAGCAACATGCTAACGAAACATTTAGAAAGACAATTTACAAATATCACTAAAAATATCATGTTATCATGGATCATGTCAGTTATTATTGCTCCATCTGCCATTTTCGCTGTTGTTCTTGCTTGCTTACCTAGTCTGATGATTCAGCTGTGCACATCCAGACGTTAATACTGGCTGCCCTTGTGTAATGCCTTGAACATGGGTTGGCATATGCAAATATTGGGGGCGTACACCCCGACTGTTACGTAACAGTCGGTGTTATGTTGAGATTCGCCTGTTCTTCGGTCTTTTAAACAAATGAGATTTATATAAGGAGGAGGAAACAATGGTGTTTGAGACTCACTGTATGTCATTTCCATGTACTGAACTCTTGTTATTCAACTATGCCGAGGTAAATTCAATTTTCAATTCGATGGCACCTTTAAGCGCCCTTCACGCTACATTTCACATACAGGTATGACATTTGGTAGACACATGTAACAGCCCAATACCTACAAAAAAGTCCCTGGGTGCAAAATCTGAAAACCCAACAGGAAGTGAGATATTTTGAATTTTCTCTGCAAAATTTTTGCAGTTTTTGCCATTTCCACACATTGTAGTTTAACAAACTCCTCCTAGAGCATTAATCAGATCTATATCATATTTGGTCAGTCTAATCTAAAGGCCTTTGCGACATTAAATTGTGATGATCTTGAGTTTTTGCTGAAGGGCGTGTCCGTGGCGGCCTGACAAAGTTCGATGTTTCGCCATGAAACAGGAAGTTGTTGTAACTCAAGCATACAGTGTCCGATCTGCCCCAAACTTCACATGTGTGATAAAAGTCCTGGCCTGAAGATATCTATATGCCAATATTCAGTTAATCATAGCGCCACCTGCTGGCAACAGGAAATGGCATGCTCTGGTCTCTTTCACTGTAATTCACTCCCAGAAACACATCTGAACATGCCATGAAGTACCAAATATGTTAGAAACGCGTTATATCATGCAACACTTGGCTAAGTGCCAATGTATGCGATTAA